>NW_026126469.1:31140000-31410000 GCF_943737965.1 Phodopus roborovskii
GTTAAAGCTCTATAGCACCCCCTGCAGGTTCAATGCAGCCTCCGTCTGGATGATTTATCAGTTGTGTTCTGTGTTTTACTTTATCCTAGGAACCTTTTGATGTTTTCTTACTTTATTTATTGATATATACCTTATAGGAAGGCTTAAATTAGCACAGGATAAGAAAACTTGAAAGTAGGGGATGATTAAATAAGTTTAATACTCTACTTATGGAAATTTCTTGTTTTATATTTGTTCACACTTGGCCTTAAACTTTATTATCTTTGACTCTGTGATGCTATAAAGGAGCAAGATTTTTATTTACTCTGTTAGCTTGTTAGTTTTTACATGTACTGGCTTGAAATGGTTTAGTGGTATTTTCTAAAAATCAAAGGTAGTTGATTTCACAATAAACAAGGTTTTATAAAAGAGGCCTGCTTGTCTCTTAGGTGTGGATGCAACTAAGTACCTACAGCTATAATTTCAGTTTGTTTCCATGACATTTATCAGGTTGCATGACAGTTATAGAGCCTGATATAAGTATCTCATAAATATGAGCATCTTTTACTCCTTGTTGTGCCTATTGCTGCACCAATAAAACTCCAAATCCTGCTAGCTTATTATAGTGCAAATACGTTCTTTGTCTCCAGAAGGCTTCTCCTGTGATATTTCAGGTACTGATCTGCACCTGATAACTTTATTCTTTTTCAGAGTCATCTCTGAATTCAGAAGAAGTTCACAGATCCAACTCATACAGGGTCATGACTGAATAAAACAAATGGGACATACTATACAATAGGTAGGGGTATTTGAGCACACTAGTGATTCCAAGGCACAAGAGCATGAACATTATTGGCAAGATTTTGCAGAGAAAAAAAATGTACTGTTAAAAATATTAAATCCCATGCACTTTAAAAGTAAGCAACAAAGTAAAGGAAATAACTGAAGCAACATTACACACACTGCATGGAACAGTTGATAAAACAATTGCAACTCCATTAAACAGATGTGGCTCACAGAAAACATGCTAGCAATCTCAGGTATACAATACACTTTCCCTCTGGTAAGTTCTCCATCAATAAGCAAGGTATGGTTTTGGCCTTCATAGGATCAATATTCTCCAAAGGTTTTTGTTTGTTTGTTTGTTTGATTTTTTTAAATGCAGAAAATAAAGTGGAAAAAAATTCACTACTGGTGCTTTTTTCTGTGTGTGTATATTGCAGATACATCATATACTGTGTAGATGTCCACTTACTACAAGGTGCATGATGCCTTTTTTATTCCTGAAGAAATGCTCATATCTCAAGACATGGAAGTGTCTAGCATGGAGCTTAATGATGTGGAAATAAACCCACCCATTAAATGACCTTATTTTTAAAGCGCTTCATGGTGATACACCCAATGAAAAGAAAATGGGAATTAGGATAGATACTGTTTTCTCAATTTTATCTGTCTATTTTCCATGCAAATTTGCCTACAGGACTCAGGCTTATCATCTCCTTCATATTGTTAGCATATTGTATGTCACTGGATCATCTTTCCTCCCATTTTTAGACTAAAAATACAGGAATAAGAATTTGAAATAGTCTCTGGAATTGGTTGCTTAGTGTACACCTTGCTATTCACAACTGCAGTTCACTGTAGGTTGTATCTTTTTTCTTATGAAGCAACATCTAGAGGATAGTTCACAACTATGTGTATCCCCTCACTTCAAAAGAGCACATTTTACCTTGTGGCTCCTCAGTAAAAACATAGAGATATCACTGTTTGTAAGACTACAGGGAATTTTACTAGCTAATCATGTTACCAAAGTATTTTCTTGGTAATTACAGCAGCAAAATGCTAGTTTGTATAAAATGAGATTTAGTTTTTTGGTTGTGCTGAATCAAAAATGAAAGAACGGAAATAAATATTGAAACCAGGTTTTCAATAATTGGAGTATAAAGTATATAAAAAGGATAAAAGAATGGCTCAATTTTGTGTTCCAAATTATGACTGATTCTTCATGCATAAATATGAACACATGCCATGGAGAGTATTGCTCACTAAATAACGACAGGTATTTAATGTTCATGGGTGGTAGGCAGTCAATCCAATCAGGAAAAAAAGGAGAGCTCTTTTCTATTCTACAAAGAAAAGGGGTATTATATGGAATTACCCATATAAGAAGGTGGAAAGAAAAAAATCCAATTATCAAGCTGCTGAGGCATTCTTTATATTGCTCTTTGACAAGTTATTTCTCTCCTAGTAGAGATTTTCTTTGATATTAGAAATCACCTGACATTTCCTAAATGAATACTGATTGCATCCAGAACCTTGGCTTATTACATTCTAAGCCTTAATGTCACAAATGTCTTGGAAACGGAAGTCTATCGAATAAATTGTAAGTCACAGTTTTAATAGTGGAGAGTATATTTGCAAATATTATAGTATTTGCTTGGTATTACATCCAATAAGGTATGAACCAAATTTTAGAGACTTTCTTTTTTAATTTAATTTAGAAACAATCTTAGAACAATCCCAGTTCCCTCTCCCTCCCATCCTCCCATGCCCCCACCGAACCCCTCCATCCTACTCCCCATCCACTCCCTAGGAAAGGTGAGGCCTTCCATGGGGGATCATCGAAGTCTGTCATGTCATATTTTTGTATGCTTTAAATACTATAATACATTTAAAAGAAAATTACATAAATGTCAACAGCAAACCAGTATAATTATATATATATATATATATATATATATATATATACTAATGTATCATCTATCATCCATTTATTACCTATCTATCAATCATCTATGTATATTATCCTTCACTTTTTATTAAGAACTGTCTTAAGTTATATGTTATTGCTCTTTTAATCCAGTGTCAAAAGTAGTAGGAGTATTTATTGCATCAATTACATAAAGTAATTTTCAGTATTGGTTGTATCTATAGATTGCAAGTATATGACATATATGCACATATTTTAGATATAAATATTATACATGTATGTGTTGCTTTAGGACAGTGTCTAACATTCTATACATATTGAATGAAGTTGTTAGTTGTTATCCAGTGAGTTTCACAGGGACAGAGTTTTTACCTGTTTTTGTTTGTTTAAGTACTGTGCCTAGAATTAAATTTCTTCATAGTATCTGTTCAATTATTATGTCATGAATGAATGATTAATTTAGCTGTCAGTTTACTGCTCACATCCTTGACCACAGAAATCAAGCTAACACAGCTCAATCAGTAAGCACACTTACTGATTCAATAGCACCTACTAATCCAGACATTTTTTTATACTAGGTGGGTACACATTTATCTTTGCTCTCTTATGTTTTCCAGTTTAACTAATATGCTAACTATAATCCAAAAAGAGATCCAGGGAATAGCTGTGAAAGGGAAGGCTGATTAAGACCCCTCTAATCCTTGAAGATCTTTTAGGGTTAACATGAAAACAGCTTCCAGAAAGAGTTTCCTGTAGCTGAATGAAAGGATTCTCTTAAACAAGTATATTCTGCCTGTAAAGCTAAGGAAATGTGCACCATAATTTCATGAGGGTTAGATGAAAAAAAAAAAAAAAACATTATTTTCAATGCAACAATAAAAGAGTTCACCACGCCCTCAACTCTTGCCCAGAAGGACAGGATTTTACACCCTGCTAAAGGTTTTACTGTAGAAGAAAGAAGCTCACATTCTTTTCTTCCAAAAAAGAGTCTCAACATCTCTTTCCCATTCAAGCTGTGAACAGTTCCCAAATGGCTTGATATATTGAAACCACTCTGCAAAGCATGCAAATCAGGACTCAAAAGTCATCTGTGAGAAAGGTCAGGAAAGGAGTTGTCACAAAGGATTTTGCTATACCTTCTTTTGGTACTTGTTGTAATTAATTAACCTAAAACCAAAACCCTTCCCCCAACACCATTGTTGGATTAGAATGAAGTGTAAAAGTCATAGGCAATGGCATAGCTTTGTTTTAAAGTATTCAGATTTGTAGTTCATAAAAAATAACTTGTGAAACAAATACTTATGTTACCAGGAAAGTAGTAATGCTGTTAAATTGGTAAACAGAAGATTTAAGGAAAATAAAGTTTCAATATTAAGCATCAAATTCAATTTTAGACATATCCTTCAGAACATCAGAAACTTAAGAAAATTTCGTTTGATAGCTTTTGCATCTTGGAGAGATTGATTGCTAAGGCTAATATCCATAATCTCTGGATTAAATTGTCTCCTTGATGTTATCAGTAATCAATCAACTGGAGAACTTTAGACAATAATTTACACATCAGTTTTACTTTAAAACAGTATCTTGAATTTTAAGAAAATTGCCTATTATTTTACTGCCCACTTTCCAGCCTTCTCTTTTGGACAGAGAGAAGAGGCACACCTCACACCTTAAAATTAGTCAAAGTTCTTGCTACAATCAAAAGAACTGACCCTGACTAGCCTAAGTACAAAGGGAATATAGTGAAAGTTTGTGGGTGTGACTGAATAAAAAATAAGCCTGGGAGCTCATCTTAGAAAATGATCAGGAATCAAGGACCCCTTGCAGGTCTGGGGTACAAAAGCACATTATTAGGAGAGTCTTGGCTGATGCTCACTGAGCAATGAGATCCCAACTGTCACTGGCATCACTCTCCAAAGATTCAAGGTCCTTGAGAAAATATTCAATTTCCAGTTTCAGGAATGTTCTTGATATGACTTCTTCCTCTACCTAAGAAAAGAAAATCAAAAGAACTATAGCTTCCACAAAGATTATACATGAGCGCTCCAGAACTACATTAGGATACTACGAGCGATAGAAAAATGAGTATTTTTTAAACAAGAAGCTTTTACAGCAGTTGAATGGATGACTTGATGAGTAAGAGCATTCACTGCTCTGGCAGAAAACCCAGGTTTCCCAGCACCCACATAGTAGCTCACAAATACTTAGAATTTCAGTTACAACACCAATGCCATCTTCTGGCCTCCATGAACACAATGCAATCATGAGATTTGCTTACAAACACATAAAATAAAAAGCAGTAACTCTTAAAAAGTTACAATTTCCTGGCATATACCCTTAAATAAGCACAAACTGGTTGAGACCTAGGCAGGTTTTATCAGAAGATACCATGTCCTGTAGAGTCATGAGTGCTCACAGATATGGAGCAAACCAAATATGGCCAGTCTTTTTCTTCCTCATATGCAGGATGTGAGACTTTCTCTGAGGAATTAACTTTGCCAACCTTGCTTCTTCATCAATAAATACTCTCAAAATAGAAATTGTTTGAAGGATTAGCAATAGCCCACTTGGCTCATAATAGAGAATAAATGATAATAATCTGCAAAGATCTTCTACCCCTCAGCATCGCAATTAGCCCCCTTGCCATTAGTCCTCTAGCCTAATATCCAGCTGACACTTTATTTTCTAGACATGAAAATAGTATGCTTCTCATCAGTTTATTTGAAAGACCACAAACTGACCTTTATTCTGCCAGTTTTTTTTTCCTCTAAATCCATTTATCGCAGTTCCTTTTTAATGGCTACACAGTCTTTCCTTTAAATCAAGACCACCTTCTCCCATCAATTGTTTGAAAAAAAATTGTCTTTAGAGAAGTGATAACTCATCATTAACTTATCATCCTCCTGTCACAAACTTTCATTTATTTTATTGAAGGCAATGCAGAAAGAGATAGATGGGCTCTTATAACGAAGATTCTAGTTGCAGGAGAAATAATTTACAGGCAGACTCTACAGACAGAAACCCATTCTTATATTGGTGACTTGCATACCAAAGGAAGACTAAATGAATTTCATAACCAGGTATTTCACAGAAAGGTAGTGCTGATGAGACAACCCATAATTAGCTTAATTATCTGGAGCTTGTGGGTGTATTCATGCACGTGTGCATCAAGAGTCACTGGTCATCTGATTCTTTAACTGAAATAATGGATCTTCCTAAGTGCTAAGATTTCCAGCTTTGCCTCCAGCTAGCCTCACCCCAGAAGCCATGATGAGTGTTTAACAGAAAACTTATTCTCCCTGTAGCCAGAAAGATAAACAAGCCAGAAAGCTTGTATTATAAAACAAACACATGTATTAAAGAACTTAGGGAATTAAACAAAAGAAAAATCCAATTTATCCCATGGATTATTACCTCAATTATAGGTAATTAGCAGAGAAATAGATACATGTACATAAACTCAAGTTATCATTAATGGGAGGTGATAATTACAGTTTACATGGTGTTAGTATAATCTCATGTAATCCTTATGATCCCTTGAATGGATGTCAATTATCTCTTCTTTGCATAAACATAAGGTAGGTTAATACAGGTGATTATAATTTTTACTTATAACATTAATGGTAACATTTGTTTTACAACCTCTTAGCAGATTAAACTGGGCAGTAAGTCTTTGCTGTCATTTGCAAAATTGCATTATGTGTTAATATGCTAATTTGAGCTACATGCAAATATCACTCAATTTAGAAAGCAGCAATGGATGGCACATTGATTAGTTTATAATGCAAATATTTGGTTTGTAAAATGTTTGTTCCCACATAAGGTGTGTGATGTTACATACTAATTTTTTTCTTTTCTTTTAGGCAGGTGACAATATTGGGCCTCTTGTTTAATGGGAACACATTAATATGTAAAAAGAAAATAACCCAAATTATGAAAAAACTTACATACCTATTATTTTGCTATCTACTTTATTTTTAAAACTTCTTTGTAATCTAGATTTAAATTCATACGCATACACTCATACACGTGCAACATGAAATCAGAAGGCTGTTATCAATGGTTGGAGGAAGAATAGCAGAAAGGGGAAAGTGGCAGTTAGGGAAAGGTGAAAAATTAAGAGAAAGTACAATGATATATATGTATGAAAATGGCATAGTAGGGAGATAAAGACATAGCTCAATTAGTCAAGAGTTTGTCATGAGAGCATGAGAACCTGAGTTTGATTTTCCAGCACCCTCATAAAAAAGCTGACATAATGGTGCACACTTAAAATCCCAGAGAAGCAAAGACAGACAGATTCAAGGGGCTTGCTGACCAGCCAGCCCAGCCTTCCTGGAGATCACCAGAGCCTAGTGAGAGATCATACCTCAAAACAAATGTGGGTGGCTCCCGAGGAATGACTCCCAAGGTTAAATCTGGCCTCCACATGAAAATATATACATATGAACACTCCCTCTCCACAAATGCATGCAAGCACAAATGTACACGCACATGCGCGTGCGCGCACGCACACATGTAAGAAGTACGGGTTTTTCCTCCCGCCGCCTGGTCTGGTCCTGCCGCTGCGCCAGCCCCAAACAATACACTGAGACTCTGTATTAGATATAATTCTGTTGACCCGGTTACTTGTTTCTTATCTGCTAGCTCTGTCTTAATTATTAGCCCATTTCTATGTATTTCCACCTGGTCTTACCAGGGAGAGGCGGCTGGCGGTTCTTCCTTCTCCAGACTCTCCATCTTGGCTCTCCTTACTACTTTCTCTTTCCTCCTTGTCTCCTAGGCCCTCCTCTCTTGCTTTCCTATTGGCCAACAGTGCTTTATTCATTAACCAGTATGAGAAACATATACAGAATGACATCTCTCATCATCTCCTCTTTTCTGTCTAAATAAAAAGAAGGGTTTTTTTAACCTTAACATAGCAAAATATATCACACAACAATTATCAAGTAAGAATCACAGTTAACAATATTTAGTCCATTAACATTTAGCAAGATTTAAGAAAATATTCCATCATCTATTCTATCTTTGTGTGTCTAAAGTCTAAGTAACTTATCTTTAAGCCTAACTAAGGAAAACTATAACCATAACTATCTGTCTTCAACTCCTTCAAAGACCACAGAAGGATAATATATAAACTCTCTAGAAATGACAGAGACAACACACTGCCTGGTCACCCGAAGTTCTTTTGTAATCTTCCATCTTCAGCCCATAGGCCATAGTGTGTCTAGCAGACTCTTCAGCAAATTAGGAAACTTTAAACTGTCTTCTTGTATTGGCAGTTTGTCAATCACTTTCCTCTGTGTCCTGCAGACTGTTTGGCAAACTCTTCCATGAAGCAGGAACTCTATAGCAATGTCCTTCTTGAATCAGCATCACTTTTCTGTGGGTCCTGAATGTCCAGTTTATACAGCATAAAGTCAAACAGTCCAGACAAGAGCAGTACCTTGTCCAAATGGCTAGTCTTGCCATATTGGAAGTAACTTTATAACGCATTTCTTCGATGTCCATCTTCCATCTTCCTTTCTTGTTCAGGTAGTGTTGCCAGGAGCATTTATGTCTCACTGTCAAGAAAAACCCTAAACCATTTTAAATGCCATATTCTGTAGGTCTTTGAAAGGTTTGAAGAATGCCTATCCATCTCAAATACATCTCTATATATCTAGAAAAACTAACTAACTTAACTATAAGTTTTGACTATTATAGGTAACTATCTATAATCTGTACTAAATTATACATTACATTTCTAACTGAGCTATATAAACACAATACCTAAATAAAAGGAGAAATATACATATCACCTTATTGACCATAAATTGTATCAATAAATGAAAATCCATTCCAAAACAAAGTATTCATATCTATACCATAATTCCCCTTTTACCTTTAAAAAGAATATTGGTTATGATCATTAACCATTTAAATTAAAACAAACATTTATAAACAATATTTGGGAATTTGGGCGTCGTTCTTTCCAAACTACTTCCTGCTGACAGGGGGCACTGTCATGGGGGATCCTGAGAAGTTGCAGAAATCTTGGCTGTAGTCTGCAAGGCTGCTTTGTTCAGCTGTTTTGAATGTAGGATCACCTGGTACTCTGTTTCAGGCGGTCTGGCTTGCTCAAACCACATTAGTCTGGAAGGAATCCACAGCTTTTTATTTCCTGTTGAAACAAAAATAGAAATCCTTTTCCCCAGTAACTTGTCCTTGAACTTAAATTTTGGAGTCAAAGCATTTTTTAAATTTAATTTATTATTTTACATGTCGATAAAAGTGTTACATGTAATTTTAAAACTTTATACAAAAGTATCTATTGTATTATTCTATTAGAATATAGTTCTAGAGACAGTTTGACTGGTTTTTGATGATGATATTATAAACAATGGTTGTCTCTATAAGATGTGCAAAGGAAAAGATAGTTTGAGCAACCCTAATTAAACTCAAGGGTAACAATAAACAAATACATAATTTAGCAAATAACCCAAAGCACATTCAGTTAAACTCCCCACTTAGCAGCCAACGAACTGTGCAAAGCCTGCAAAAGCTTGAGAGGGGGTGAGCAGCAACATTCATAACTCTGCTTCCGGAATACAGCTATGATGTGAGCAGCTGCCTCAAGCTCATGCCTCCATGACCTCTCCACCAGCATGGCCTGGACCCTGGAACTATGAGCCAAAGGAAACCTTTCCTTCCTTCATTTGCTTTTTGTTGGGTATTTGATCACAATAACAAGAAAGGTAGCTATTGGAGTGGGGCATTTCAGTGGATGTGTTTGTAGTTACCCAGGAAAGCAGCATTTAACCATTTGGAGGTCATGAAGCTGGACAGCAGTGCTGGTTGGGAGATCATCTAAAGAAGTTGAGGAAAGAAGCCTTCATCCCTCAAAACTAAGCAAGTCGACTAAACTGGACACTAAATTTATCTTAACGTCTTTTGATAGTGAAGGCGAATGAGAAGTCAGGACTATCTAAAAACAAAATGTATACATATTCATCTCCAGACTTGCTTTTTTTTTTTTTCCCCTAGCATTTAACTCAAACAGACAGCTACAAAAATAAGGTCTTTGAGTAGCATGTTGAAGAAATGTAAAACTGCAATTGTTTAAAAAGAAGTGGCTGTTATATAAACTGCTCAAAAGCTTTTCAGATGCAACGTGAGCCCTATGCTCAGTCTTCATAAAGTTGACTAAGGTAAAAGTTGTGAAGAGTCTTTGGACTTAAGGGCTTGGGAATCATACTTACTTGGACAAAACAGTAAAATGAGATACACATAACTTTTTAGTGGATTAACTGGCAACCATCTCCTTGTCCTTAGGTCCTTAGTATGACTATAAGATTTAAAACAGTTCTAAGTTCCTCTTCTGGAAATAGAAATTTTGATTAGGTTAAAGAAGTCAATTCTCATTATCTTTACGAAGGAAGTGCCTAATCTCTGCACTATAAATTCTATTTCAGATTTTAGAAAAATAGAACCCAATTCTATTTTATGTGTCCATATGTAAGTTCATCTAATGAACCTAATCTTGTCCAGCAAAGTTTTAAAAAAAAAACTGTAGTTAAGGCTAGCAAGGACACTCAAAGGCAAGTCAGTAAGTTCAACACTCATCCAGTGCCCTAGCCAGACTCTGAGGAAGTTAATAGAGCAGCTTTGCAGAATTTGAGTTTCTCTAAATCAATCTCATTTTACAGCTAAGGGATACAACTCCCCCAATCTGAAATTAAAGAATGTAGCCTAAATTTCACATCTACTAAGTAGTGAAATTGCAACCCACCGTGTCTGTCAAAACCCAGCCTCTCTTAACACTATCCTGCTACTTCTAGGTTATTAGTGCATGCTTTTAAACCATCCAAATCATTTCGCAAATTATATGATTGCATGGCATCCTGAATTTTAAGCCATCATTTGGCATTATAAAAGGTCTGTGGATTTCACATTGTGAAAGGTGGGAGTCAAAAGTTGAAGCCATATGTTTGTATAAGCTTGCAAATGCTCTCCCTCTGCTGTGCTCGCTAATCTTCCAGATTTTCTGTCTTACTGTTGGCAACACATTCCAGTTTCACAACTGGCCTTCATCACTGGAAAATGGCACTTGCCTTTAATTATTTGTTTCTCCCAAAAGATCAACATATATCCTAGACAACGCAGACCTGGTACATCCTCTTTAACTCAAAACTGTGTGTATTAACCTCAGATACAGGAACAGGGATGGACATCAGCTGCTAGTGGTGCTAATAGACACGCATTGTCCAGAAGGGTGTAGCTGTTGTCATCCCTATTGTCACCACTATACCTAAGATGCTCAGAAACCCAGCTGCTCAAAAAGCAATATTAAAAAAAAAAAAATGATGCCAGGCACTATCAACTTAAAAACTATTTTTAAAACCCTTCATATTTTTCATTTGCCAAGAATCTGTTTCCTGCCCCACAGTGTAAGTGTTCATTAAAACCAAATCATTTGATCAAGTTCAAGCCGCTTGTGTTTCACTGTTAATTCGAAACAACGTCTGCAACCACGTCATGAAAACAGAAATGTCACAGAGGCAACAAAGAGAGCTCACGGCTGTAATCTTTTCTCTTTTGCCCTAATTCCATAATTATCGTGGCTGACATTGTCGTTTATTTGGCGTTTTTCTGAGACAAGCTATTATCTCTGTTATCATTGTTACTCTTAAAGGCTACTGATAATTGAATTCCTTTGTGTTTATGTTTTTTAATGTTCTGGATGCTGTTTCACACATATCCATCTTTTGAGCTGGGGTTGTTGCTTACTTGTGTCCAGTTATTTTTTTTAATCGTGATATTCTTTTTATCAAATAAGGATAGAATGTGAATAGAATAAATTTTGATCCATTAAGTTTTATCTGGTTAATATAGAAATGAAATCCTCATTCTAAATTTTAGAACATCAGCCCATATTTTCTACTGAAGAAAAAAAAAAGGCATAAATTGCTGAGCACTTACACTCAGTTGCTGAATAAACATTATTTGTATTTCTTACCTCTGATATGACAGGCACTGTGTTCATCCCTGAGGCTTCAAGATGTAGTCTCTGGAAGGTGGAGTGGGGGGGGGGAGCTTAATCAGTAAGAGTTTCACTTGTGAAGGTAATAAATTGCTGGAGATAGTAGGTTACACAAAGCGAAGGTACTATACACCTCAGGACACCATACCTAAAATGACTAAAGTGCTCAATTATTTGGCTTGTACATTTTGCCACAATAAAGCAAATTAATTATAAGGTCCTTGTGGAATTTACAGCCTAATAGAAGCCACAGAGAGGTACATTATTATCAATTGCAATACCAAACGCTTGATAATAATGGTATCTTTTGACTACTCTATGAACTCAGGTAAAATACAGCCACCAAATTAGGGTGGGCAAGAAACAAGGGAGATTCAAAGAGAGAATAAAACTGGAGTTGAAAGGATGGAGTGGCAAGAGTGCAGACAGAATTCTAGCTGTGCAAGTAGGGATGCTGGTGGCACCTTTGATTTCTAGCCTAGTTATATTCTTCAAGCTTACACAAGGTCTACATAAGGTTTCCAGGGTTTTGATTTTTCATTTGTCTAGCTATTGTTATATGCCCACACTATTTTGGAGACCTGAAAAAGAGGATAAGGAGGGCTGAGCTATGAATCCCCTCTAAAGAGGATTGACAACATATGGAGACAGCCAGAAGGAAGGATTTTGAACACTTCATAGTTATTACCAGATCCCTCTGTGGTTACCAGGTTCTATCTGAAGGATTCATACCTTCATTGTCTGTAATGGAAACTACATTAAAAAGTGTGGGGGACATAGAAGACAGAATAGAGAGAAAGAGAATGAGAGAGAGAGAACATAAAAGAGGAAGTAATTATTGGTTTGAAGAGAAAACTGAACCTAAAGGAAGGTCTAAAGACCTACAAGACTGCCGCCAACTAACAATTTGAGCTTCCATGGAAAGGCTACCATAAATGCCCTTCCTAGATAGTGAGATCAACAACTAACTTATCCACCATCCTGGAGCCCTCATCTGTACCTGTTGGAAACAGAAGCAAACACCCACAACTAAACACTGAGTCGAACTAGAATCCAGATGCAGAGGAAGAGGACAAGACCAGGTTGTAGAAACACATAGAGACAGCTGAGCTGAACAAGGAGGAGCTAACAGGCCCCCAGACTGATAGCTGGGAATCCAGCATGGGACTGACTCAGGCCCCACTGAACATGGGTCTCAGCCAGAAGGACTGAACAGTCTAAGGGACCTCAGACAATGGAACCAGAATGTATTCCTGTTGCACAAAAGGACCTTGCGAACACATCCCCCATGGAGGGATACTGCCTTAACCTAGACACAGGAGAGAAGTCCTAGTCCCTACTTCAAATGACCTGACAGATTTACATGGCCGCACCTGGATAGCATTGCCCTACATGTGGAATTGAGGTGGGGGGATGGGAGGGGAGGGTGGTCAGGGTGCATGTGAGGGGGCAGAGAGGATTAGAGGGAGGGAAGGGGAGAGGGAACTGGGATCCACATGTAAAATAATAAATAAATAAATAAATAAATAAATGTCATAATGAAAAAAAAATTGTGGGGGGAGGACTGATTCAAGTTATTTTACCACAGTTGGGGTAAGTGACATCTGTAATCACAGGTCAAGATTCTTATTGTCAGCAACAGTAATACCATAATCACTTTTAGAAGACAATGAACAACAATGTCATTTGTTGCATGCTAAGACTTCATTAGGTACAGACATCATCAGTGCATGCATCCATTGCATGATACTGTGTTGTTTAATCTCAGAACATATTTACAGGTATCAGAGTCAACAAGGGATAGCTCTGAGACTCATTCAGAACCTGGCTCCTGCTTTGGATACCAGGATGTGTCATTCAGAAATTAAAAAGAAAGAAAGGACAATGTCATGGGGTGGCCAAGTGAAAGGATGAGTGGAACACATAGTAACCGACTTTCTAAGAATGATCAGAATAACATGGGAGAAACTGGGGGATGTAAGTTCTTTATGTCAGGAGGATTATATAGCAATAGGACTTGTATTTCTGTGATTAATTGTATTATTCTATTTTAATGCATGACTGATATGGTTAAGCAAAAAGATTAATTATATGTGAAGACATATTTTGACCATCTCAGTATTAGAAATTAATGTCTCTTATGAAATAAGATATGGTTCTACAAGGTCACACAAAAGTCCTTACAATAATCACCCAATTCACAAACTATGACTAGATATCCCAGTGCTTTAAATAATAACACATACTTGAACTAGAATTAAATATTTAAATCTTTGATGTCTAGTAAGATCCACCATTATTCATATTATTTTTGTATGAGTCACTAAGCCCCTAAGTGAAGTACCCTGTATTTTTATCCATATCAAAGCTAGACTCAACTGCACACTTGCTCTGATATCAAACCACATGAAAAGCCACCCATGCTTTTCTCTAAATCAATCACTTTGTCTCGTGTAACAGTCCTAATATCCATGCCCTGAAGCATTTTAAATATTCATGCAGACATGTTAAGATGCCTTTAGGTTTTAAGATAAGTGGGTTCTCTGTGTAAACCAAAGGAATTATTCCAGTTCCACAAAGGAAAACAAATCACCGAGAAAATCATAAATCTCGCATCTATAGTATTGCCCAGATCCTTTCCACATAAATGCTTTTCACTATACTTATGAGAATAACATAATAGCATAACACTTTATGCATATACATCCCTCCTCTAATGATTATTAACTCGTTTGTCTTTTTGACAGCCATGAGTAACAAAGGGGGAAGCAATATGATTTCCCTTTCATAATTAGGAAACTGAGGAAAGGAACTCATAAGTAGTTTGCCAAAGGTCACAGTTTATCTGTAACTAAGCTAAATTGGAGGTGGGGGAAACAGAGCAATATAGAAACCCACAGAAAATTAATCAGGGTTCTCTATCATTAAAAGTATTAATAGTTTGCTTCATTATTGAAAGAGAAAGGCTAAAGGAGTGTATTAGATGACAACACATTTATACTGAGGTCCATAGCACAATTGTTAAAGTGTCTGTAGATAGAAGCTATTCCACAGATACAATAAACCATGAAATTCCAGCTTAACAAACCAAACCTGGCTTTTCCTTTAAGTTGGAGACCAGCAAAGCTGGGTGAGCCCCTTCCATGGCTGTCTTTCAAAGACTCACTCCTTTAAGCTGGAGACCAGAAAAGCTACATGAGTGTTTTCTATGGCTGTCCTTCAAGGACTGACTCAATTAAGCTGGATACCAGCAAAGCTGAGTCTCTTCTGTAGCTGTCTTTTAGGGACTCACTCAGGAATCCAGAGCCTGACATGTGGAGCTGAGCTTTCTGGAGCAATTCATTTCTAATGTCTACGAAGAGACAATGGATACTGCAGATGGGATCCTGTAGGAATAGGTGCCAATTTTGACACTGGCTGGTGTCAGTCCTGATTTTTTTTTTTCAAATCCTGATTTTTTTTAGAACCATAACCCATTTTTGAATGTGGCATTTTTTTGACTTTTTTTTTTTAGCTCTTCATATATTATGAATATTAATTCTCTGCCAGATGTATACCTGGCAAATACCACATCTCGCTTTGTTGGCTTCCTCTGCATTTGATTTACAACCCCTTTAGCTATGCAAAAGATTTTTAATTTTATGAACTCCCATTAGTCTCCAAATGGAGGAAAGACCTAAATATGAAAAGACAATTTTGATCTTATTCCACCAAACAAAAGTTAACCACAAATCTACATTAATATGTTCAGGCCACTATAAAAAAATTACAAAATGAGGGGATAATAAGCAAGATACATTTCTTTTTTAATACTCTAAAAGTTGGTAATTCCAACAGCAGGTCTGATGTCTTTTGACTTCTTCTTTCTGGTTTATAATGAATGCCTTCCTTCTGTAGCATCTCATGGGATAAAGAGTACAAAGTTTCCATTGGATCTCTTTTATAAATGTGACAATGTTATTCATGAGGAATCTTCCTTCACAATTCCATTTCATTCCCAAAGACCCCATTATCACTTAGGGGGTGGAGTTTCAATATAGGGTTAGAGACACACAAGAAATCATAACCTCAAGTTCCCCAATCTAGGAAGGCAAGAAAACAAGTCCTAGGTTGTTGAGGAAACAGGAAACAGGAATACGGAAGGGATGCAGGAGCCTATAAATACCCAACTTTCTCTACCAAGAGACAGCCAGAGAGTAAACAGGAGGCAAATGGACAGGTGCTAGAGAACATCAGTTTTATTTTTCCAAAGAACCTATATTTGATCCCAGGTTTGAAGACTGTTTAATTTTGGAGGTAGGTCAAATCCCTTAGTTTAAAAGACAGTTATTTTTCCTCACTGTATAATATAAGAGAAAGATAAAATATGATCACTATGATTTTATGTGTATCAGTTACTTGTTTTACTACTGTGACGAAAATACCTAAATAAAAAAAAAAAAAAAAAAAAAAAACCCTACTGAAGGAAGGCAGGATTTCTTTTGGCTCCTAGTTTGAGGGCATAAGTCCATTATAGGGATGGTATGGTGGTAGGAGGGTGAGGTGAAAGGTCACTTTGTATCTATAGTCAGGAAGCAGAGATAGGCAAATACCAGTGCTCAACTTGTTTTCCCCTTTTTATTTGGTCCTGGGCAGATGCATCCATCAAATAGTATTGCCCACATTCAGGGCTAGTCTTCCATCTCATCTTTCATTAAATCTGTCCATAAATCCCCTAATAGTCCCCACAGGGACTCCAACCAGACAAATTGACAAAAATAATTAGCCACCACACATGGCTATCAATTTTTTAGGATTTGTCATGTGGCATTCTTTCAACTGTAGCTCTAACTTTTAACATTCCCTGATCTAAAGAAAGAATACAAGTCACAATCCTTACATTAGACTATAGGAATGGAAGAAAACATGTCAAGTGACATTTAGAACTATGGGTATAATGAGAAATAATACTTGCTTTGCTTCAGTTCTGATACTGTGAAAGATTAGAGAAAGATAAATCACATTGGAAGAAAATGTAAAGGTAGCAGGTAGGTAAATTCCTTAACCAATAATTACACCCTTCTCCTTTGTCAAATCCTAGATTCGTCTTCCCTTCCCTTCAGAGATACCATTGTTGGCTACATATACTGTGGAAGGTTTAGATGCTGCCAGCCTGGAACACAGAAAAATCAGAATTATTCTCCGGGCCCTATGTTTTTACGACTTATAAATTGAAGAAGTAGAATATATAGCTTACTAAAAGAAGAACAAATAATAATAAAGTCTATACAGTGTCTTTATGGATGCACTTTGGGGACAATAACATCAGTCCTGTAAAAATGCCTATAACACACTTCACTGAGACTCATAAAACAAAGAGAGTTTGTTTCATACTTCTCCATATACTGGGACCCTCCTGTGTTATAGCATTGTACCCTCAAAACTGAGCTATTAGTGGTTCTAAAACACATGTTGCTGATGCTGTGGAAATAGAGCGGTCTATCAACCATCAGAGTACTCTTCAGGGTAAAGTGGCACATAGTTTTCTTTTAGTGTTGTTGTCAAAAATGTGAGGATGGAGGAAGACCCCTGACAGATGAAGTCACCTGGACACACATCATCTTGAAACTTCATGTTTCATTGGAGAATAAATATTGTAAAAATTTACATTTTTCTGTTCAGATTTGGCAGGGGCAGGATGAAATACTACTGAAGAGGAAGGGGGGCTTTCCAGGTTGCTTTTTAATGAACACATTTAAATGATCTCACCAATGCAGCTTTAAGATACTAATGAAGTGAATTTGTCCTTCATTCTGACAGGTAGAAAAGCAACGATAAACAATGATATCAAAGCCATTGCCTGATCTAAGTTCCAATAGACTTCATTCATCTAGTAGGCTTTTTGAACCATCAAAATGATTCCTCCCCTTGTATCTTATATAAAGCAGGTTTGATTCTCAGGAATGCTGCTATTCTTAATGAACTGAAATCAAATCAGGCAAATTTTCATCAGCATTCAGCTGCTATTATCTTCTGTCTAGAGACTATCATCAGTTTTTGAAAAGGGAACAAATACTATTTTGTTAAGAGAGGACAGGAAGATATTTCTCAATAAAACAATTAACCCTGTGAGAGCCAGAGGATTGTTTTCCTAAATAAAAATATAGCATACACACAATCTAGACATCTCTAAATTTTAGGCACTAAAATGCTTAATTAATTGATCCAAGCATGTTTCTAAATGTATCCAATCAAACATTCAGTCTCTCTATTCAAATATGTCCCAGTCTTAAAGGTTTGAAGTAATTATGGGTCCTGTGTAGTTTGAAGACTATGTATACTAGATACATAACATTGACATATTTTTAAAGTGTCCACGTCCCCAATGCATCTTCTTCTAAACTAAAAGGCCCAAAGTGGTTCCAGCCAAAAAGCTCTGAGCCTGAGCTGCACAGTAAGTCCCTAGTGAGGTTTGTAAAACCCATGATACCCAGACCACACTCTAGACCAAATAAACTAGAAAATCTCTGCATAAGACCCAGGCAGCAGTATTTTCTTACAACCCCTCCTAAGAGATTCCAAAGCATCAATAACATTGAGAAATACTGATCTAACAGATAATCACATGGATCTAACAGGTTTGTTATTTAAGAGAAGAATTTCTTTAAAACTTGAGTGAGGGTTTTGCTATGTAACCTTGGCTATCCTCAGACTCTCAGCTGTGTCCGCCCCACCCATCCCCACCCATTCTCAAACTCCACTGTGCTGGAATTGTGGTCATGAGCTGCCACACCCAGCTAAGAACATGAACTTTTGAGGAAAATAGATGTTTGGATTGCAAACATTCACAAACCTAATCTCTAGTAATTTTCAATTATTTTCTATGTCTTCTCAATGAACTGCATACTAAATTTTTTCAAGTGCCCTACTCCATTTTTAAAATGGAGATTTATTTTTATAAATGACAGCACATTTTTAATCAACAGAGTCTAAAATTAGAAGACACTTGCCTTTCTGGAAGGTATATTTGTGCCTCACAGTGCCAAGCAGATTTAAGAAAGCCTTTCCCAATACATTGTCTCTATGCCCACTGGAGCTGTATAAGAGCCCTTACAGCTTACCTTTGCTTTAACGAAAGTGATGTGCAGAGCTGTGCTTTCTATTGCTAGCATTTCAAATTTAAACAATGGGATTTACGAGGTGTGCACTAGCCAGAATGTCTCTAATGTTCAGGTTCACTCATCCTGAATCTTAAATAGGCTCTCTAGGTGCTATTTTAATCTGTGCAGAACCAATCACACACAGTTCACAAATATTGGGTCCAAAGAAATACACACAGTAATGTGGAGTGGGTATGGTTTCTGTCAGCGAAGACCATTGTTAGCCGGGAATGAAAATACAGGAATCCTGCTAAAGAGATGAAATGCTTGTTATGATCCCTGAAGTGTGAAGGGAAGAAATGGGCAAAAAGTAAAATGAAAACTCTCCTGGGAGCTGCCACAAGAGAAAAACACCTACACATAGAGATAGGCAGTAGTAATCCATTCAACGTTCTAACAAGCAGAGGCAGTAAGGGTCACAGCAGACTGCACAAAATGTATTGACTCATCATGTAGGCCTGAGGGGGCCCTGACCCAGGAAAGTGCATGCTGTTTTTTCCTCATCTACTCAGACACCAAGCTGCTATCCCATTACTTAAAAACACTCATTTTGACACAACAAAGATTATCCATTCATCCCCTTCTTTGCCAGGATTCCAACTAAGAACCTGGTTTACACATTTTTAAAAAAATCAACAGCAAAAATATACAGGAGCAATCGCTTTTTGTTATATTCTTTCCTGCCCCACAGTTACTGCCTCTCTTTGATTCTTTGATAGCTGTTCTAGCAGTTAGCAACTGTTGGAACATGGGTCCCAAACCACCAGCTCACATACTTGGAGAAGCTCCTGCTGCCCTCCTCCTAAGATAAGATCTAAATAATTGCTTTCTGTACATCCAGGCAATCTTCAGAGCCTTAGGTACCTAATGAAGACAACAAAGCAGTCTGGTATCAGGACAATTTCCTAGGTCTAAGCTCAGCAGATAAGTACTATTTGGTAAGGGGGCACATCAATATCTTAATGACTGATCTGGTTGAATGAATGTCAGCCTTGGCAATGGGCTTATAGTGCTAAGGATACATCTCAGTGGCAGAATGTTGCATAACAATGCACATGGCCCTGGATTTGATCCTTAGCACTCTGAAGGTGGGGATGGGGGACAGAGCACATTAGGAAAAACAATCCTAGTATTAGCCTGCTGATTGGGAATGAAGCTCACTTGGATTTTTTGCCTGATGAGTTTTATATTGGTCCTAGTAGTGATTTGAACAAGTATGCCTCCCCCTCCCTATATTTGAGTGTAAGGAGTAAGGTTTTCCATCCTGTCGCTGGTCTGGTCCCGCCGCCATGCCAGCCCCAAATAATACACCGAGACAATGTATTAGATATAATGCTGTTGGCTAGGTACTAGTTTCTTATCGGCTAGCTCTATCTTAAGTATTAACCCATTTCTGTTAATCTACATTTTTCCACGTGGTCTTACCAGAGAGCCAGCTGCCATCCTGCTCTCTCCAGACTCTCCATCTTGACTCCTCCTTCCTACTTCCTCTTTCCTCCTTGTCTCCTAGTCCCTCCTATCTTTCTTTCCTATTGGCCAACAGTGCTTTAATCATTAACCAGTATGAGAAACATATTTACAGAATGACATCTCCCATCATTTGAGTGCTTATTGAGTAGCATTGGGAGGTCTGGCCTTGTTGGAAGAAGTGTGCCACTGGAGGTGGGCTTTGAGGTATCAAATGCCCAAACCAAGCCTAGAGGCTTCCTCTCTTCCTTCTGCTTGCTGATCCAGATGCAGAACTCTCAGCCACCTTTCCAGTACCATGTCTGCCTGTGCACTACCTACCACGCTAAAGCTCTGAAATGTAAGCCAGGCCCAATTAAATGTTTTCCTTTACAAGAGTCACCATGGTCATGGTGTCTCTTCACAGCAATAGAAACCCTAAGGCAGTATTATACACGTCTTTACAAAAGTTAAGGAGAAGAAGGGTATAAGAGGGAGTGGATGAATGAGACAAAGTAAGCAAGAGACAAGCTAGTGTGATAGACAATGACTTCAACTGCATAAACAATCTGTCTCCCCACTAGCTCAGCTAATATTCCAGGCTTACAGAAGATTTGCAGCCATGGGTTTATGCCATTCACAATCAGTTCCTCCATTTATCAATTTTATCTGGCACAGTAGTCGGCAGAATACAAATGCAAAGAAACAGGAATAATGATAATCTGAGCACAGCCTCCTCTAGACGGTAATGACTGTTGGCTGGAGCAGGTGCTGAGATGCAATAAAGTTCATGTTAAGCAGCATTGCTATTCTGTAGTCTATCAGATGCGCTAACTAGGATTTCTCTTGGTGGCATTCGGCAAATCATCTGTCAATTCTATTTGGCTATTCAAAGAGCAGAGAAGGAGTTGGGCTCCTGTCACAAGCAAAAACTTGTCCTGGATGCATAAGGTTAAGTCCACTACAAGGCATGCACAGATTGGAACGTGAAAAGTCTGAGTCCCACAGCTATTTGATCATGGGTTCTGCCTCTTTTATACTATTAACCTTCATCCAATCCAATTGTAAACTGCTCCTTTTCATTTGGTCTCACATGGAACTTAATAAATATTGCCAGATTGATGGTTTGAAAGACTGAAGTGTGTAACTCTGACCAAAGATACTCCCAGGAACATTCAGAAGGGACTGGCAAGATGGCATTGTTTGACAGATAGTAAAAAGCTCCTCATATCCTTAAGCTATTGACACCCTAAGTGAAGAACTCACCTAACAAAATGCTATAGCTTTTGCCTTCGGGTGTTATTTCCTTTAAAATATTTGCTGCTTAAACAAATGAGTCTAAACTTCGTTGTCCTTTAAGGTACAATGAATTTGGGCCTTATCAGATCCTTTCCTGAAAGAATCTTCCAGAAGTCAAGTTATGACAGTGCCTGAAGAGTCTCATGACTTGGAAGATAAATGTACCCAGAAGAGGGGTACAGAGAAATGAATGCATGAGCTAAAAACACACTGTTGTCTAATACACATTCTTGCCTAAATGGCCCTGTGCCTAGCTTGAAAGAACATCACCTCCTACTCTCGGCCCCTCATCAGGCTAACTCAAATTCTGTGTTCCACCCCCGGAGAGTCTCACTAGGAGAGATATGATTTCATTCAGTGACAAGGAAGGCAGCTTGCCATATACTTGCATTCTCTCTTCTTGATTGGCACATAATCTCCTTTTAATTCCTTATTTATACCCATATAATTCAGTGGGAAACTAAAGTATATATTGATTTCCCAGTAAGGCTGTTCAAAGGAAAGTGAGAAACTAGGAAAGTTGACTCGTTTGCTGTCCTCCTTCCTTCTGTTATCTAGCCTTGACTTAATAGAGTTTTAGTAATTAGCCTGAATCTACACTGAGTCATTAAATGCATTCCATTATACACTGAATTTCTTGACCCTTTTTCATAAAGGCTTGTAATCTTGAAAAACTCCTATCTTTATATCCTACCCTCACAAAAATAAAGACAAAAACATAATTAGATTCATGACAACTACCTTCAATTATTTTCAAAACTGTAATAAAAATTATGTTAAAATATTCACCATTTGATTATCTTTGAGTGTACATTTTATTTGCATGAACTAAATTGATGTTATAGGTTAAATATCAGTCTGATCATTGCTCATATCTTTTATCAGCCTATAGAAATGAATCTCTGTCCTCACTAGACAATAATTTCACAAAACCCCCTCTCTCCTAACTTTAGAAACCCATTCTGCTTTCTGACTTTGTGGGTTACCTTGGAAAAAACACTTAACATTTTTAAACTGGCAACATTGTAATTTATAAATATAGGAGCTTAACTTAAATATTGAAAATCTCTGGTCTTGAACAGCTTTGCTTCTACAGGCTAAGGTAGCAAGGGGCCAGAGGCACAAAGGGTGAAGTGACCTATGGGGATCAAGGCTTAATTTGGGAGTGGAACAGTGTCATTGAGTATCTTAACATTCATTATACCATTGAACAGATCTTCCAGAACAGCAAGAATGAATTCATTCCCCCTCCTGTTTTAGTAACTTCTTCTGAGACATCTTATATTATTCTCATTTAAAGGATAAATGCTTGAAGGTATTTTATTGTTTATCAATGAAACTATCTATATTGAAGCTAAGAGGAAGCAAACTATATCAAATAGACATTTTAAAAATTTATACTTCCAAACGGAACTCATAGTTTCAATTCAAACTCCATCCTCTTGCATTCTTCATCTCAGTACACAGCAAATCTATGCTTCCAATTTAACAGAGCAAAACCTGGAATCCATGCTGACCTCCTTTAATTATATTGCCACTTTCTTGTTAAGTGATGTTGGCACCATCTTCAAATTCAATCTAGAATCAGCATACATATTATATTTAGAGCTAACAATGACTAACTTGCTAACTGGTCCCCCTCCCTCTCCTGCTCCATCAGCAATTCTACTCTCCTGCACTGTAATCAAAGATCTCTTAAAGAAACTAAAGCATTAATTAGATCATAATATACTCAACATCTTCCACTTACAGCACTTAGAGACTAAGTAAAGTAAAAGTATTCTTGTCAACTTATACAGCCTACACTTTCACATAGGCCACCTGACACAAGGCCTTCTGTTTAGCCTTATACTCTTGGACATTAACCACATTGTCCTCTGCACTTTCCCTATAGAATATCAAACCTGTTATTGCCTTATAAATTGTTACAATTCTTTTTTTATTTACTTTATATAACCAAGTCCATTTAAATGAAAACAAACATTTATAGACAATATTTGGGAATTTGGGCGTCATTCTTTCCAAACTACTTCCTGCTGGTAAGGGGCACTGTCATGGGAGATTAGAAGAAGATTCAGAAATCCTGGCTGTAGTCTGTCAGGCTGCTTTGTCCAGCTGTTTTGAATGTAGTATCACCTGGTACTCTGTTTCAGGTGGTCTGGCTTCATCAAACCACATTAGTCTGGAAGGAATCCACATCTTTTCATTTTTGTGGAAACAAAAATAGAAATCCTTTTCCCCAGTAACTTGTCCTTGAACTTAAATTTTGGAGTCAAAGCATTTTTTTATTTAATTTATTATTTTACATGTCGATCCCAGTTCCCTCTCCCTTCCTCCCTCCCTCCCTCGCTCCCTCCCTCTCTACCTTTTACCCTCTCTGCCCTCTCACGTGCACTCTAACCACCCTCCCCTCCCATCCCCCACCCCAATTCCATATGTATGGGAATGCTATCCAGTTGGGGTCATGTAGATCTGACAGGTCATCTGAAGTAGGGACTAGGGCTTCTCTCCTGTCTCTAGATTAAGGCAGTTATCCCTCTATGGGGGATGTGTTCACAAAGTCCTTTTGTGCACCAGGGATACATCCTGGCTCCACTGTCTGAGGTCCCTTAGACTGCTCAAATTGTTACAATTCTTTCTTTTGCCTGGAAAAATCATGCTTTAGATATTTGCAGTCATTGCTTCATTATCTCTTTCATTCTTCTCTTCCTAAAATATAACCATTTATGTACAGTCTGTGTATTTAGAATGCAACCAGAGTCAAGATAGAAGAAAAATTTTAACTGAGTGTTCAGTCACAAATAGTACATCTATATCAGTCACACCCCTCCACTTAGGCTCAGGAGTCATCAAGGTAGAGAGGGAAAAAGATTGTCAGTGGTTGAGAGGATTGGAGGAAAGCAGTGCCCTCTAGATACAAGACCACTGAACTCATGAAATTATAGTAGCTGTATTTTACCTGCAGAAAATCAAGCCAGCCAACATTCTAGTATAGAGGGGATGGAGGGCTCATGATCCAACCTCTAACTGTGATGCTATTGACATTGATGGTTTCTGAGGGAAGAAGAATCAGTTTTATTTAAGGATGTGCCCTCTAGTAGGGTGACCACCCTCCAGTGAATGGCCCAACACCCAGAAGTGCACGAACATCATAAATTGGTATATTTAAAAACAAAAAGGACACGAAATCAGGGATGTAGAGGTGAGGAATTAGTATGATCAAAATGAATTAATTAACTACTACAATAAAATTGCAACCAAAGGCAAGGACAGGTAGCACACATTATAGGTCCAAATAAACACTGTTCAAGTGAATGAATCACCAATCAGTGTAATATAAATAAATGTCTATCTTACTTGAACTTTATCATTAACAAGTTTCATTTGTACACAGCTAGAAGTAGACTAATCATATTCTTCTACCCATAGCTCACTGATCCTCAAGCTTTGATTTCTGGAATTTATGTTTTCATCAGCTGAAAAGATTTCACAACTACCAACACCTGGGCATTACCTGAGTCCATCTTGTTAGAAGCAAACCCAAACCAAATAATTTAGAAGCTAAAAAACTTAGCAGTAATTCTGCCATGTAGATCAAAATGAGATGGGATCAGTACTGTTCAAGTACATTCTCAGCTACAAAGAGTGTTCAAGGCTGGCCTAGGATATGTGAATCTCTGTAAGAAAGAGGGGAGAGGGAAGAGATAGGAAGGGAAAGGAAAGGAAGGAAGGGAGGGAGGGAAGGAAGGAAGAAAGGAAGGAAGGAAGAAAGAAGGGAGGGAGGGAGGGAGGGAGGGAGGGAGGGAGGGAGACAAATGGACTAGTGGTGTAGTTCAGTTGATAAGTGCCTGGAATCAATCCCCTAGTGCTCCCATATACAGACACATGCATGCGTAAACATGAACACACACACATACACACACACACACACACACACACACACACACACACACACACACAATTCCTAGAGCTAGAGACCCTGATCCTATATCATGGTCCTTCGGGTCCAGTCTTCTCCTTGGCTGGTGTTTCAATGAATCATACTGTCTTTGTGGGAACCTTTGGCAAGCTCTGAACTTATGTACTCTCTGGAGTCTCCCTTCTTCCATGTACCAGCAGCCATCATAAATGTGATTGCCATGGCCCTGAAGGAATCCCTGCAATGGTGACCTCATCTCCAACTATCTACTAGAAACCTTTTTAGTATAAAAAGGGCAAATATTTTCCTCATCTGTCTCATGATACAGCCTCTTGTCTCCCTTGAAAGTAATCAGTTCAACTGGATCTAAACATTTAGCCTATTAGAAACTGAACATCTGAAATAGAAGCAAAACAATTTTATTGTCAATCTCAAACTGTCTTTGAAAATAAGCAGAAAGCCTGGCTACCTTGGATAGAGAATATAAATATAAAATAGAGGAAGAGATAGAGATTCAAAGTTCATTTTCTGGCCTGGAAAGATGGATAACTTGGTTGGTAAAATACCTAACAGATGTAAAAGTCGGATGTCAAAGTCCAAAACCCTTGTTTTAAAAAAAGCCAGGAAGTACTCTGATGCACGTTTGTAACCCCAGTACTAAGGAAGCAGTGACAGGCAGACTATTGGGGCTCATTGGTTGGCCAGCTTAGACTAATCTGCTGCAGACTAAATGAGATACTGTATATCCATAAGCAAATTGGACCACACTTGAGAAATAATATCCAATGTTGAATTCTGGCTTCTATACACAAATACACATGCATGTGCCCTACCACCATATATATTCCTGACAATTTGTTAAACATATCCATTCATGTGCAAAAGTGACAACATTACTAAGAGGTGTGTGTGTGTGTGTGTGTGTGTGTGTGTGTGTATACATTTCTCCAGAGGTAGAAAAAACCTGGGACAGACCCAAGAGTGTCATGTTGGGGGACTTACCTTGTCATCTGGTACACAAGCTGCTCAAAACTTGAAAAGAGTAAACCATAACATTCAACTTCATGGAAAGCTCTCTCCTGGTAATGCTGAAAAGTAGAATAATCCCTATGTAACTGGTGTGTTTATTATAAAGCAAAATGGTAAAATGGGCTAAATGACCATGTTTAAAGATGAGCCTCACCGGGATATTAGGTGTTCTGTTTTATCATTTTATCAAGATTCAGAAAGCTTCCTGGAGCTTCTCTAAGTAACTATTATAAAATGATAAGCAAAAGTATGTTGGTGTTGGCATCAGGAAGGATGGCAGAAATATGGACTCATCTGAGTTTGGCAGCAGTACCTTTAATTGCATTGATGTGTGGCTCCATCATTTCTTGAGAGCTAATTACTCCATTCTTTTGTAAAGGAAACATTCCCCAAAACATCAATTTTAAAGATCAACATTTGATCTAAAGTCCTTAGAGACAGTGTACAGAATGATGCTGATCAGAACTGTGAGATGGCTTCAAATTTTAAAATATAGACAGCCATTTTCAACAAATTTTACAGAGGTGTTGTAAGTAGACATGGCTATAGCATGGCTACAAAATAGTCTCCTCCTGATATCACAAAGGGTAAGTGTAGGTTATCCATGAGGCTTTAAAATAAAAGTATTCTATACAAAAACAGAACATCACAGCAAACAGCAATAATCCCTTCAGTGAACAAATAATGACCATCTAGCTCTAATTAGATGACAGATATGACAATTAAACTAACAAGAGTTTAAAATACTAATGTGCATATGTGGGATCATGCACTGGTAGTTTTTTTTTTTTTTGTCAGAGTGACACAGACTGGGGTCATCTGTGAAGAAGGAACCTCAATTTAGAAAATGCCACTGTCAGATTGGCCTATATGCAAGTAGTCTGTGAGACATTTCTTGATTAATGATATATGTAGGAGGTCCCAGACCACTGTGCATCTCTGAGTTGTTTAAGAAAGAAGACTGAAAAGGCCAAGGGGTGTATGCCAGTAAGCAATGTTTCTACAAGACCTCTCCTTCAGTTCTTGCCTATGTGCTCTTCTTGAGTTCCTACCCTCATGACAGACTATAAACAGTAAGTTGAAATAAACCTTTTTCAAAGTCCTTTTGTGCACCATGGATGGATCAATATGTAAAATAAGAATAAATAAATAAACCTTTCTTCCCCCCAGTTGCTCTTGGTCATGGTGTTTATCAAAGCAATAAAAAGCAATAAGATGATTCAGACATTAAGAGAGGGATGGTATCTTTCTGGACTAGCGTTTACTTCTATGATTTCTTCAGGCTCTTGTTGTTTTATAGTGAACCCCGACCAACTAAATTTAACAAGGTGCATGCCTCCAAAGTGCAGTGGCACAAACTAAATATTCCAATACCAAAAGGGAATAACAGGGATAGAGCAAGGAAAGATCAAAAGGTGAGAGTGGGTTTGTACCTTAAAATAACGTATGCTTCAAAACAAAGTCTCCACTCTTCGTGCCCATTTTCTCATCTGTGATTTAACCTAAGACAAGGAAATAAGTGTGCAGTTCAAACTGCAGTGGAGACAGAGGAGGAGGTAGGGCAACATCCTCTACTTCCTGCTGGAGGTCAGTAGAAGGTGGATTTGAGTCAGTCACTATATTACTCTTCCAACTATCTCTAACTCATTTGGAGGGTAGAACTTGAATACCAATGGATAACATCATATCCTGCTTTGACTTGTTCCACTACCCATCTACATAGAAGCAATATTAAAACGGGTTTATTCTTTTCAGACCATTAGGATTCCAGAGTCTACATAAATATTCAGCCAACAGAAACAGGATACTCTCTTACATCTATTAAGCAATTGGCTTCTCAGTCAACTGTGGGTTGTGCTCAGCATTAGTTGTCCCAGAATTAAAGTCACATTTGGCCCTGGTTTCTGGATGCTGGTTTCTGCTACTGGATAGGAGAAAACACTGAGCTGAATGCACATCAAGAAGGTCATACTCCGTTGACATATCAAATGGCAGAGAAGAAACAAGAAGCTCTCTAGGTGATTTAAGCCTAGGAAACTTTCAATAGGGAAGTAGTTACACCGTTAAATAAAGAAGAGGAGTCCCCATGCCAGACTAACAGAAGGACATTTTAAAACAGTACAAACTATATGCACACAGAGAAGAGTGATGCTACTAAAAAATCAGAAGCTGGGTTATTCAAAAGAAGCTAGAATTAGCAGGGCTAGTCTAGCAGAAGATGAGTCTATAAAGAAAAAAAACTATTCAGATAGGACTGACTTCCTTAAATGGCACACAGTTCAGGCCAGCAGCAGTGAATTCAAGAGGTAACCTGAAGTGTACATCACTGAGTTATACTCCTACCACTACCAGCGTGCGTGCGTGCACACACGTGCGCGCGCGCGCACGCACACACACAGAGAAAGAGAGAGAGAGAGGGGAGGGGGAAAGGAAGGGAAAGAGGTGGTTGTGGAAGGAGGGAGAGAGAGCAGGGGAAGGAGAGACAGACAGACACACACACAAAAATTAATTTCAAAAGTCATCTACCTATCCTTGCAACTCCCTAGTACCTTCCAATGGATGAGTGTGTCTGGAAACATAAAACACACCATAGACAAAACAGAAAAAAACAGACAAGTTAGGAAACAATGGAGGCAGAAATATATCTAAGATCATCAAGAAAAAAAATGACCAGAAGAGTATGTAAGAATTGAGAAAGCAGAGATCTGTTTTACCAGTTGTAACCTCCCCTGTACACTGAATGTCTTATAGATTAATGTCTATATTCTACAAAGAGAAGACACAGGCAAGAGTGACTTGAAGTCCCAGTGTAAGGAGTTCTTTATACTTATATCTCCATGAGCTGTTGACAATTGAACAGCTGGGAAACTGTGCACTCAACGTCATCCATGTTCTCATCTTTAGAACAAGTGGATGTGATAAAGGGAAGCATAACATGGTTTTTTAAGCAAAACTTTAAGCAATTAAAAAATACTTTAGAGAAATTAGTTACTAAAAATATTGATTAAATAGTTATTGCTTACTTCTATGAACTCTTAGAGTTTAAGAAATCAAACTCATGTTTTAATGTAGTCAACAGGCTTGAAGCTTATCCAAAATTTTGTTTGTAGCTTTCTTCCTGAAAATAGAAAAATTTAGAAATGTTATTTAGCTCTTCAAAATAATCTTACAAGATGTGGCTTTTGATATAAATATTTCTCATAATTTCTTTAAGAAATTATGTGATTTGGCATCCATACAGTGTTTCTTACTTGTTTTGAGTTATTTTTCAATCTGTGAAAATGTATTTCTAAGATGGTGTTTTAACATTTCTGCACCACCCTGGTCCCCCCCCATCACTTCCCTTACATTACAGGATGAAATGCACTGAGGCAGCAGTGCATGGAAGATAGAGAGCAAACGATTCACGTTTACAATGCAAAGTACCACTGGGAATGACCTAAGCATTAAAGCAATAGTCTCCCAATCTCTTTACCTCAAACTAAAATGTTAATAATGTTATAAATCCAAATCAACACTCCAAATGAATTTATGCTCTCTTGATCAGTTTTCTCCCTAGAATATAGGTTTGAGTATGGCCATCTCTTTAGCAACAGAATACCAAAGCCAAACTCTATGTTGTTCATTTGGACATATAAAGCCCAGGGTCAACAGCTACCCATTTTCCTTCCTTTCTCATTTATCAATAGTCACCTAGAATAATCTATAATGTCCACATCCTTGATGAGCTCTGAACCAAGGTGACTACTCTCAATTTTTGTATGTGAACATAAGCTTATGTATTCTTATTGCATCCTATGTGTTCAATACTTCTGCTCTCAAGGAGATGACCACTTTTTAGATCATTGTAATAATGACTTCGCTAATATGAGAATCTGGAAGGAAGTACTCTATTAGTCTACGTTTGGCATATTTTTATTTTCCATAGTTATAAACGAAATAGAAATAAGAGTGTCAACAAATATATTATAAGTGAGGTCATACAGTTGAAATATTGTGCACTTGACATCTTGGTACTAATGATTTGTTCATCAAAAGTAGCTCTCTGGTGGTACTAGCACTTGGGAGGCAGAGGCAGGTGGAGATCTATGAGTTCCAGGACAACCAAGGATACACAGAGAAACCATATCTACAGATGGTAGATGATAGACAGACAGACAGACAGACAGACAGACAGACAGACAGATAGACAGCTGCAAGCAGAGTGAAGAGGAGAATCCCTAACACACATAAAGCCAGATGTGGAAGTGCGTGCCTGTAACTCCAACACACTCACAGTAAGATGGCAAGCAGAAACAAAAGTCTCCAGATGCTTGTGGTTCTGCTTGTCTGGCATGTGCAATAAAGGATGAGAAAACCTGTCTCAAGCGAGGTGGAAGGTGAGAGCCAACAAAACAGAGGTTGTCCTCTCTTCCCTATGTGTAGTTGACTCATTCATATTCCCCAGTAAGTCTCCACACTATTTCCAAGAGCAATATGTTCTTTCTTATTCTACAGTACATACAGTTCTTCATAGTAATCATTGTGTTTTCAGTGTTTATTTGCATTGAGTGGATCTATCCATAAGTTATCTGCAGGGTGCTTAAGGTATACCCTCTTTAGCCATTTCCTGTTGTGGTTGTGATACTTCTAAAGTTTTCACTATTTTTAGATTTGATCACATAGTTAGTTTCCTGGAGTATAGAAGAAGATAACCTTTATCAGATAAAGGAGGGCATTTTATCCTATCTCTCAAAGTACTCAAAATTCTACTTCTTCATAATTCTACTACATGAAATGACTTAAACGTATCCTCTCCCTTCAGTCCCTGGTTGCTTTTCCCCTGCAGATTTCCATCTGTGGTGACAGCTGAGAATGATGCCCAAAGCTCAAAACAATAGCATCCTTGAGGAGAAGGTCTGCTGAAAGGTTTCCCCTGTATCCTCAGCAGATCTTAGCTGATGTGTAAATTTTCCTGTGTTAAGCCACTGATCTTGTTGGGAAATTCGTTACTACAACAACCTGAATAAGAGGGTTTCTGACTTTTGAGTGCTTGGGAATTCTTGAAAGGATGCATTTAAGAATGCATTGATGGAATCAGTGTAAAACTATAGTCCTGACGTCTTCCTAAAGATGGGGATTTTTTTCCCTGTTTTTTTTTTTTTCCATTTTATCTAGGTATTCTCTGCCTTTCTCTGGATGTATGATTTTAACACCTAATTGTTAAGGAAATATCTATTTCTTTACATTCATGCTTCAGTTGGTGTTGATACTCTTGTGGTTTTGAACCTCTGTGTTTGTGTCACAGTTTGGATACATGATGTTCTTCATTTCCCTTGTGTATGCATCTTTGTTAGTATCTCCCCTCCTCTGTAGGTTTACTTAGCTCACCTTTCAAACTGAGTTCATGGTTCATGGGATTATGAATCTAACTAAAATAGGTCTTTATATGCGAGTCTAACTTTACTAGTTTTCGAAAGGTTTGAAACAATGTGCTGTGGTATCTCACTCACTCTATTTAGATAAACATATGATTAAAATAATACCCCAAGGAACTTCAGAAGTTTATTTAAAAATGAAATGAATGCATATACTTTGAATATAGTGCTGTGCTTAGAAAATCTGGTTTGTATAAATTTTTCCTTTTAGAGTAACCTCATATAATTTTTGAGCATAATGACCTGCTCAATATCTATGAATGCTTCATGGATGCCTGTAAACAGTATATACCTTCTGCTCATTCCCACAGTTATACATGCATAGTTATGTGTAATGTAGCAATTGTGTCATTCAAACCCTATTACCTTGCTTATTTCTTCCTTGATCTTCAAATTTCTAAGAGCAAGGAACTTAAGTCTCCCACTAAAGTTTGTTAATCTATTTTATTTTACTATCTAGGCTTTGCTTAATATCCATTAATGCTAATGCTGATGAAAGGATAAAAGCCAATTAAAATTAAAATCTCTCATTCATTAACTTCTCAATATAAAAATCTCTTTTATAAGTATTGCATGAAAATTAAAATCTACTTTGAACATATTGATAACAGTTTTCTTTTTATTAACAGGTGCTGCTTCTATTTTGGTTTCAAACCATTATTCTTAGAATTGCTTTATCATTTTATTTCAGAGTAACACACTAAAAAGTCACCCTTTATTTTCTTGTAATGTTTATAGCATTATGATGACAGCTTAATATATTCATATTCAACAGCAAAGTTTCGTGCTTACTGAACTTAAAAGTAAATGCAATCCTATATTTTAAACGGTGCCATCTTTAAGTAAATACTCATGATGCTTAATGTAAGCCTTATTCATTTTATTTCTAATTTCCTTTATTTTTCTAAATGATGCTTTATGTTGACAATAATTTCTTCTTCCTTGATACATTCCTTTCTTTTTCATGTTTCAAAAGAATGGCTCCTACCTACCTTTTATTCCACAGAATAAACATGAGTGACAGACTCTGTAAAGTCTTACTTCCATATTATTGTCTCATATTTGATTATAGTTTGGCTGGGTACAAAATTCCATGTTGAGAGATGCTTACCCATTTGAAGTGAGTTTTCAATATTTCTAACCAGGAATTTGGCCTCACTCTTGTTTGTAATGTTTTATGAATGTACCATTGCTCCACTGCTGTTTCAAGTTACTGAATACTGACACAGAAAGAAAATAGGGGAATAAGTTTTTCACATGATGGGTGATAATAAGAGAGTGGTTGTGTGGGTGAATTCAGAGACTCAGAGCTGGAACTGTGTTTTTAAAATCTCCATTTCTTCCCTGCTTTTTTCAGTGCTATCCAAACTCTATTGATAAGATAAATGTAAAGATTCCAGAATCATACACATTTTTGGCAATATATTGCAATACGTTTGGTTTCTTTGGATATATCTCTCTCTCTCACTCACCCACTCTGTCTCTCTTTCTCTCTCTCTCTCCCCCCATCTCTCCAGAATAGTACATCTTTTCTCCAGGGGCAGACTTTCCCTTCTATCTTATGAATAAAAACTGAATTATATTTCCTTGCACAAATCAATCTATCTAACAGGAATAAAAACCCTCATAATTATTCTCTCTCAGAGAAGATATTTACTCTCCCTAAAGAAATGTAAAGCCTGCTAATCACCAGATAAAAACAGAGGAGGAGAAAAAGAAGTAAAACAATGTGTGGTGGCAGCGGTGGGGAGAGAGGCTGGGGGAGGCTGGGGTGTGGGTAACCCCCAGCCTGAGCAATGGACTACTGGCAGACAACTAACAGACTCTAATGAATAAGTAGAAGTTGTGATACTCTTTCTCTGGAGCCTGTTAGAGTTAGGTTGGTTTTCTTTAGTGTTTGATTGGTTTTCTCCCATTTTTATTATGTGATAATTTCACACATTTATATAATTTTTAGTCATTTTCAATCTCCATTCCCTCATCTCCTTCTCCTACTGCCATCCTTCTCAACTGGTCCCTTCTTTCTGGATGGAGCCATCAAGTTTAAATCAGAACTGTTTGCTTGATCCTGGGTGGGAAGTCATCCATTGGAGCAAGGACAATTTATATGTAGCTACAAGACTAAAGAAAGACACAGCGCCTTCCCACAAGAAGCATAAATTGTAGACAGTCATTCTGGGAGGGGTGGAGCCTTGTAAGCCCTCTCCCATCCCTGATGAATATTGATAGACCTGATGCTGTGCAGATATCATGCAGAAAAGCATGGTTGCCATGAATTCATGACTGCAAATGTCATGTCATGACCAGAAGATATCTCTTTTTTTGTGACACACCTCACATCCTATGCTCTAAAATTTTCACTGTTCCTTTTTCTGTGCGATTCATTTCCTGAGCATTTAAAGGAGTGTTATGACTTTCCCAGATGGGACTAAGCACGGCACAGTCACTTATTCTTGGCACTTTGGCCAGATGTTGATCTTTACATTAACCAACTCCTGCCACCATATGAAGCCTTTTTGATGAAGGCTAAATATGCCGCTAATCTATGGGTATAAGTGTGGGTATGATTAAGGAACATGTTAGCATTTATATCTTTGTCTTTAGGGTCCAAAACTTAACCAGAAATTCTCTAGATGGTTACATTTATTTTTCTTCCATCTCAGTATGGTAGGTTTTTATAAATGGAAGACTTGAAACTGGGGAAATTTTCTGTTTCTTCTATAATATCTTTGAAACTATCCTGCCCTTATTCTTTCAGATCTCAATCCAAACTATAAATTGTACTTTGTGTCAAAAGCCTTTCTCATGATTTTTTCATTCTTGTTGCTATTCATTTCATATAAGATATTTTATTGTCTTATTGCTCACTTTTTCCCATTTCTTGCTCATTTGTAAGTGGAAAATTATCTCCAGTTTCTGAAACTAATAAAAAATTAAGTTTGTATGAGGTTTTATTTTATCTTGAAACTAATTCTGTTGCTTCTGTTTATTCATATGCTGTCCTCTTTACGCTGTTGATTTACTTCAGATATTTAATGATGCTAGGATATTCATAAGTCAAGGTCTAAATGTATAGATGTAAGAATTCAACTCCAGGCTTCTTTATGGCTCTGATGCTTCTCTTCTTGTACTACATGGAAGCAGTAACTGGATGACAACTGTGGAGAGACTACTGACAACATGTGGATAGAATGGCAAATGATAAGATCCCCTTATGGAAATGGTCAGGTGTAAAAAGACAGATGGGGATACCCACATTGGTCATAAGGACAGCTCCGAAGTTGAGCAGAGCACTGGGATGCGATACCACTAAAGTGAGGGTTCCCTCCCACCTTTACTTCCCTATTGTGAGAGCCATGGTCTTTCCGGTATCTACTTCTTTACTCATTCTCACTGTTTAGTATATGAATTGCATACACTAGGAGCACAATAATTGGCAAGTTATTCTCAGCACTTGATCTTTGTGCAAACTCTAAACCTCGAAGCCCTGAAGACTTTGGAGGAGAATTGAAAAGAAAGGTCTGTAGGATTCTCTGTATGAAAACGTCTACTGGTAACAACAATGCTTTTTTCTGACCTGTAAACGTAAGTTTAAGTTTGCAGCTTTTCCAAATTTTCCTTTCTAGAATTTTTTCTCTGTGACAGTTTGGGTCAATTTTATTTTGACTTTATTTTCTCCTAAGCATGTTCCACCTGCTTTTAATTTTCTGGAAATCAAGAATGTATTGATTCCTATGGATGTTTCTGTAATTTCTGAAATGCTTACAGACTTCAAATTAATTTGTAGTTTCTTAAGTTTTCATTAGAGAAAATGGGAAAGCTCACATAAAGAGCCATCTCATTCATACCTGAAATCTTACATTTTCTAAGTACCTTCTCTAATTTCAATAATTCCTAATGTTCAGCTGTTTCAGCATCTTCTCACAGCCCTGGAGATGGGAGAGATCACATGGAAAAGTTAGCCAGTCACCAAAGTTTTGGCTAAAAACTTTAATGTTACCTGTTCTGAGTGAACTCACCCCCATCTCTCTCCATATAAGCCAACTCAACATCCAGTGTTATCCTGTTTCCAGTATTGATAGTCTGGTAGTCATATTATCATTATCTGACCTATTGTCTTGATGAAAATGAAGCAAGTTTTGTCACAGCAAAAAAGGACCAGAGTTTTACTGATTGGTTTCCTTTAACAAGTAATGTGATGGGGATAAAAAAGAGAAGATTGTGCGTGCACGCACACACACACACACACACCACCCCTCCCCCAGTGCTTCTTATTGTCAGTCTGGGCTGCCTCAGGAGCAAGTCCATCCAGAAGAGCCTGTTGCCCCAATATGAACAAGACTAACTCCAGTAATGGCTGCATAAGCTGCATAAGTCATTATTTAAATACACTCATAAATGCAATGACTATGAACTCAAATGGCCTAGAGTAAGATGCTACAGTCAACTAATTACTGTAACTACATAGAATATTTAAACTCATTGCTCATCAGTTTCTTTTCATTTCAGTAAATATCTTCGCAGATAAATACCTTTATGAACTCCTGCAGGGATGGGGCAGGGGAGTGAGGGGGTTACTTATGATTACAAAGCAGTGTGTTTAATACCCATAGCAAGAACTCAAAAACACAATAAAGCAAACATGTTTGCATTTCATATAACTTATGATTAAAGAAACATTTGCTATGTAGCAAATGCCTTGGAACCGTGAACTTTTTTTTTTTTCTGTATACAACATTCCAAGGAATCACATGTGACCTAAACTGAGTCTTATTTTCCAGATTGTGCTAAAAATGATACCCAATGCAGTGAGGACTCTGTCAAAGGCTGAGCATGGTGCCATTATCCATGAAGAACTGTGCAGCAAAAGGAAGGTGGCAAGTCTTAGACTGCTGAAAAAGAGCAAGATTTGAAACCTGGACAATTTCAAGAAATGCATGTGTTTTGCAAAATAAGATAGAGCTGTTTACAAATGTTAAAAATTCATTGCTTTCTTCTTTACTACTTCTTAGTGAAAAGAGGAATAATTTTTTTTAAAAAAATGCTGGAAATAGCATTTTTATGTGTTTGTGTATATGTGCTTATGCATAGATGCATATGTGTGAGCAGATGAACATGAATGTGTATACATGTGGGGTAGCAATCAGCTGTCAATAGAATTTTCCTCAGTCTCTTCCCATGTTATGTTTGTAAGACAGACTCAGTGAACTAAGGGCCTGCTTAGTAGGCTAGATGGATGTTCAGAAAGCTCTAGCCTCCTGTTTCTGCCTATGCTTGAATTAGTAGTGCATGCCTCACTCAATGTTTTTATGGGTGGGGAGGCAGTGTCCAGGTTCTTCTGAATGCACAGCAAGAATCTTAGGAACCAGGTCATCTCTGCAGCTACCTGGAGGTAGCATTTTTGAGTAACAAAAAAAATCAGAAATATTTGGCATTTGGGTTAAAGTATACCAAAGGAACAACACCCGAGAATAAAACCATTGCTTACTTCTGTGACGATTTGTCAGATTTGATTAAAGCCTAAAGGAAGGGGTCCACATTAGAACCTTAGGAGGATGAACTATGCAGCCTCAGTGGATGACTCATGCCTTGATGGAAACACTGGCACCATGCACCCTGTTAGCAGCAACTTTCAATTACACTGATAAATGAGAATTTAAACTGTAATTCTTTAGCACTATCCACTTTGTCTCTAATTCCCTGCCTCTTCTGTCTCTTATCATGATTGAAAATAGAGGCCACAATGGAACAAACACACATTTGGATCAGTGTCACACTATGGACCACGACATAATGGGGGCTTGGCATTATGGTGGGAAGGAGATGCCAGAAGGGTCGAGAGTATTCCTGATACTTCTCTGGGGTTGCCTTGAATGGTGATTGAAGCTACATAATAAGTTCATCAAACATTCATCTTCACCCATATCATAAATAAGGTGGCCAAATTGGGGAATGATTTGCTAATGACAGACAGCATATTGAAAGAGCTGCTGGAAAATTTAGTACCACAGGTCAGGGATGGGATTTGCTCTCCAGCCAGTGAGTCACCAGATTTTATTGGACACAGTTAATCCTTACATTTCAAAGCAGAGAAGACAGCAAAAACATTTACTGTGTTGCTCATCATCTATTGCTCTCGGCTGTTTATAAGCACTAATTCAATTTGCTGCGCAGGTCTGAAAGCTGATTCAGCTTCTGACACACAGTCACTCCTCCTACAAAACTTCTTTCCCTTCAACTATCTGTACTTATTGAAAGAATTGAAATCTTACTACGCCAAATCTTGGAAAGCAATATGGCTATAATGAAGTGTCCTGGAGAGGCAAAAAAAAAAAAAAAAAAAAAAAAAAAAAAAGAAAGAAAAGAAAAGAAAAGAAAAGAAAACTGTATAGAGACTCACACAGGAGCCTTAACATCTCTGCCTACCTGACACCCCAGAACTCACACCTGAGGACCGCATTCCCCATAGCTTCCTAGAAATGCTTCTCCATCTGCTGTGATTTGCTTGCTTCTAGATGCCTCTGGTGCAGACTCATAGTGTAAATTAATTTGAGATTGTTTTACTTCCTCCATCCTAACTCTCCTCCCGCTCCAACTGGTCAGAAAATAAAGACCCACACCCCTGAGAGTGCAATAAGCCCTCCTAATAAGGGTAGGGAATCTCATTGATTACCTTTTTGTTTTTATAGATAGGTTTCTTCTGCCAAGAGATGTGGAAGATCTCACCTCACACCAAACTTGTGGAAATTTTACCGAGAGAAACTTCTGCCAATAAAACATTAAAGGCAGATGCTTATTGGCGTTTTTAAATCTTACTCCATGACAGCTTAGGTTTCAGGTTTATCAGAACTGGTTTCCAATTACATAAGATAATTTGTGGATAGAGAACAAAGAAACGGCAGTAGGGATGTTGTAATACAGGGACTAACAAAGGAAAGGACTGAAGCAGAAAAAGCGATGAGACTTTAGTCAAGAAAAGCAATTTAGACAAACAATACCCAAGAGCTTCGGTCAGGGAGAGACAATGGAAGGAAAGAGGGAGAGAGAGACAGCGAGAGGGTATTAAGTCTCAATTCCTGAAACTTGCATCTCAGTCTTTCATTTATATTAGCAAAATCAAATATCATAAAATAAGGACTCTGACAATGACCTGATGGCCCCATATGTTGTGATTTTGCCAGTCTCTATTCATTAACCTGTATTCTTACAGCTACCCAACCACTAACCACTACCATTGCTATAATCCCCGGAACTCTGTTCTTAGCTTCTTAGCTTTAAAATGACTTGTACATGGGCTGGAGAGAGAGCTCAGTGTTTAAGAGCACTGGCTGCTCTTCCAGAAATACCGAGTTCAATTCCCAGAAACTACATGGTGGTTCACAACCCTCTCTAATGAAATCTGGTGTCCTCTTCTAGCATACAGACAGAACAATGTATACATAATAAATATCTTTAATCTTTAAAAAGTAAAATAACTTGTACTGTCACATCAGGAAAACTCATGAATGCAAAAAAAAAAAAAATTCTATAACAGGCTCCCTTCTCCTCATGTCATCCTTCCCCATCTCTCCCTGACACTAAAGTAATAGACAAGTATAAATTATGCTGTAATAACTGGCCTATGAAAGTCAAAGATGATTGCTTCAGTTACATTTTACAGTAAGAATGGATATATATATATATATGTGTGTGTGTGTGTGTGTGTGTGTGTGTATAATTATCTGTTGAATCCACCATCTACAATGAAAAAAGATACCTAAATCACCTGATTGATTATACTACTGAACTAAATGTACAGAACAGCCACCTCTTAATGCTAACAAATTAAGATATATGAATATGTCATGGCTTCTATCACAATATGCACAAGAGGAATAGAAACATCAACGCAAATTAAAAAAGAAACAGTGAAGTACAGGTTGTGTGGGTGTTCAGCCATAGGCTGTTTGTGATCTATGAAAATCTATAGAATGGATAATGTCTTTTTAAAATAGTCACCCAGAGGAAAAACTTGCTGTTGTAATTATTCGGCAATCACAAACAAAACTATATGGTCACTTTTAATTTTATTGTCTGAAATGGAATTTATTGACATTCTTATCTAATGTATTTAATGGACTTATATTTTTAATGAATTTGGTTTATTCCCAAAATAGGAGTCAAAAACACATTTCACCTTCCAAATGAATGTCAAAGGCATAGTTCTGAAACACGGAGGAGATGCATGGTTTAGCATCTAGTTTTCCAAGGTGAATGCTTTGCAAAGAACAACACTCATTGAATATAAAATTTTTGGATAGAGAATAATATCAGTTTATCATTATTCATATGATTAGGAAGTTAAGTGCATCTTAGAAGTGAGGAACACCTTGCTTTAATAAGAACATGTTTATATACAGCCCTAGAGACACTGAAGTAAGATTCCATCACTACAGGGAAGGAGCTCTGTTCACAGCTCAGCTCACTGTAGATAACTAAATGAATGTTGTTAGGTGTTTGGCTGAACAAAAGGCAAATTGTCTTTACATTTGACAGATAAGGGAGCATCCGACATTGTATTATTTGCAGTTTAAGCCAGAGATTTGATGAAACTTAAAATCACTAGCTTTCTCCTAAAATTGTAATTTTGCTTACTTTGATAACTTATAGAAGAAAAAATATTGTAAATAAACTGGTTTTAAAAGGGAAAGAAATCTTGTGTCATATGACCCCTGATTTTCATATCATCTTTCACCACTTTCTGGAATGCTGATTTAATAGACAAGGATAAATTATGTTGTAATAACTGGCCCATTATCAAAGAATATTGCTTCTCTGCCAAATCTTACAGTAAGAAAGAAAATTGTTTTTAATTATTTTTACAAAGTTATTTTCAATTTTATTAAATAGTTCTAGGACATTTAATTTTTGTTTTTAAATATGGCCAGGTTGTGGTGGTGGCACACACCTTTGATCCCAGTGCTTGGGAGGCAGAGACAGGAGGATCTTTGTGAGTTCAAGACCAGCCTGGTCCACAGAGCGAGTTCCAGTATAGCCTCTAAATCTACAGAGAAACTCTGTCTCGAAAAACCAAAAAGAGGAAAAACTGGGGGAAAAAGTCCAAAATTTTTTAAGTCATTGGCGGTTCCAATTCTTCCCACTGCCTCACCCACAAATATCACACATCCCTCTATGCACTTACATATTGGTGTATAGTACCATATAAAGGCTATTTATTTAGAGAACATTCTTATACATGTACATAAAATACATTGGGTATATATAGCTTCCTTTATATACTTACATAGAAGGCCCTCATTAATTGATGTCCTATGCCAGACTCTGGCTCTCCAGAAAATCCACATGATTTGAGAAAGGTGCCCCGACAGTATGGTTCACACAGAGAATGTTAAGGTAGATCTATTCTGCAGATCTTAGAACAAAAATTCTGCTTTTCGATACTTCCTATAGTCCAAGTTTCAAAGATCTCTCATGTCTACATGTGGACAAAGCTGTTTTTCTTGTGTGTCAGCCCCTCTCTCGCCCCCTGCCGGTCAGGTCAATATCTCAGCTTCCTCCACCTTGAGTTCATCTGCTTTGTTAACTGCCCTTATAGTGTTTGTCTTACCATCGGGGATTTCTATGTTTTTAAAATTGCTTCGTTGTAATGTTATTAGGGTTTTAAGAAAAATCATGAATTAAAATATGTGTACAGAACTCCACTGTGGCTATAACAGAAGACACATAGATGGTATAGCCACTCTGGTTCATAGCTGCTAAAAAACCAGCCACCATTACCAATATACAGAGATAAAGTAGTGGGGACACGATCCTAGAGCCTACATCCAGTAACTGATGGAAGCAGAAGCAGACACCACAGCTAAACGCTGAGCTGAATTCCTGGAATCCAGTTGCAGAGAGGGAGGAGTGATGAGCAATGGGGTCAAGACCAGGCTGAAGAAACCCATAGAAACAGCTGACCTGAACAAAGGGGAGCTCATGGACCCCAGTCTAATAGCTGGGAAACCAGCATAGGACCGACCTAGACCCCATGAACATGGGTGTCAGTTAGGAGGACTGCACAATCTGTGGGGCCTCTGGTGATGGATCAGTATTTATCTCTAGTATACGAATAGACTTTGGGGGAGCCCATTCCACATAGATGGATACTCTGTCAGCCCAGATATATGGGGGAGGGCCTAGGCCCTGCTCCAAATGATATGATAGACTTTGAAGACTCCCCATGGAAGGCCTCACCCTCCCTGGAAAGCAGAAAGGGAATGGCATGGGGGTTGGGGGATACAGAGGAGGAGGGGAGGGAGAGGGAACTGGGATTGACATGTAAAACAAGATTGTTTTTTTTTAAAAAAGGGAGAAAAGAATTTATTTGCATGTGTTTTCTTTCTTCTTTTTCTTTTCATGCAATTTAGGATTGAAAGTCTATGTTTATACATGATAGGCAAGCCACTGATCAACATCTCTGGCTCATTGGCAATTATTTCTATAATTAAAATAAAGTTTAAAATTAGTTCCTGGGGTCTGTAAGAGCTCTTTCCCTACTTAGAGGTTTTCTATTATTTTTCATTACTTTTTCTGTTTTGTGGCTAATGCTACCTGGTTAAGCTTACCGAACGTCAGTTGGTTGGTCCTTCTCCACAAACATTTATTAAAATGAGTAGTCAAGTCCCTTGTGCAACCATCATGGAAACAGTGTCAGACTTTTCTACAAAATGTGGCAGGGAAGAGTCTGCAGAGTGACATTGCAGATGCTTAGAAACTCTGTGTCCACACGGTTCAATCTGCTGCTCAACAAAGTGTGGGCAGCCTGGTTATCAATGTGAGCTCTCCACTCAGAGCCTCTGCTCCCAGCTTTACTAGGGAATCGTGCTTAGGCCTCAAGTCAGCACCAAATGTTATTACTCTGTCTGACCTCCCTTTTTGTCCCTTTGTGGAACAAACACATAATTACCCATGCTCCTTTTGTATTGTGTCAAGATCCTATTCAAGAAATTGAACAGACCTATTGCCTCCACTTTCACTAATTTCTAAGTCCCTCAAAGACATGTTTTGAGTTCCTCTCTTCTTTTAAAGTATGTGTGCACATGTGGTATAAGTGTGTTTAGGAGTGAATGTGCACATGTTTGTGTATATATGTAAACCAAAGCTTGAGAGTTTGGGTATTCCTCTATTGCTCTCTACCTTTTCATTTGGGACAAGTTTCTCACTAGGTCCAGCACTCACCAATGGGCTAATGGGGCTGTCCATCAAGATCCCAGGATGGAGTCACATGTTTCTTACTTGCTCCTGCAGTTCAAGGGTTACAGATATATTTAGCTACACATTTTTTTTATATATGTTCCAGAGAGTTGAAGCTACATCTTCCAGCAGCAGGTACTTCAGGCACTGAGCCTCAGGCCTGGCATGATTTCTTGTGGGTATCACTAGTCACCAATTCACCAACTAGACATCAGAAGATTGGCAAAAAAAGTCTTGAGCTTAATTATAACAAAACAACTACTTAATCTTCCCTGGGAAAGACAAAGATTGAATAATATGAAATGGGGAAAACATTAAACTCAAAGTCCACAATGAAAAAGATTTAAAGCCTCCTTGTTAACTGTACCATCCACATTTGACTATGACAACATGTCTTGATGGAGTTCAAAGTAGGTAAATGTTAGAACAGGAGTAACTCAACCTAGAGCTCTGGTTTTGTGGGCTTTTTTTCTTCTTCTTCTTCTTCTTCTTCTTCTGAATGTATCAGAAAATATGACATAAAAAGGAACAGTTTTTCATTTGCATTTTGGCATATCTCAAAGTATAATTGACTATGGTCTTCACATAAAAGTTAAGAATAGAGAAATGTCCAAATGTTTGCTTTTTGACTTATTTTTGCGTTGTTCATTTCTGAACCATTACATCTGCCACAGTTAGCTCAGCCTGCTGGGAGCTTACATAATCTCAGAATGTTATTACCTTAGCTATAGCTCTTAGTGCCTGAAGATAATACTCCCCAACTGTCCTACCTTCAGAGGAAGAAGAGCATACAACCAATCCCTGACCTGCATCCTCAGCCACATATTGTGAACCTGTTATTTGCATACTTTCAAAAGTGTGCCTACTGGGGCTTTAGATTTGTTTTGTTTTTTGGTTTTTTTTTTCATTTTATTGTGAAAAAAGCACATAGTGTATTATAAGACAATTCATAATTCAGCAAAGCTTAGAGATTAGAATGATTTATATTGTCTTCTTTGATTACTTACATATTGACTCAAATACTAAGATTGAAATATATATATATATACATATATATATATAGAGAGAGAGAGAGAGACAGAGAGAGAAACAGAGAGAGAGACAGAGAGAGAGACAGAGAGACTCATCTACACTTGGAAAGTTAATGTCAATTTTCCCAGTAAATGTGTGCAACTTTTTTACAACTCCTCATCTCTTATTCAAAAAGTTCTTAACTATTAAACACTGTGGTTGATCTATATTTTGTTTGTGTGTGTGTGTGTGTGTGTGTGTGTGTGTGTGTGTATGGGCCATTCAGGTTCTTCTAGAACTCACTGGTGAAATTCCAAACAGATTCTTGTGTGTGATGGTTTGAATAAGAATGGCCCCCATAAGCTCATATGTTCAAATATTTGGTAATCTGAGAAAGGCACTACTTGGAAGGAATTTGGATGTGTCCTTGTTTCAGTAGGTGGGGCCTTGTTGGAGGAATTATGTCACTGGGGGTGGACTTTGAAGTTTCCAAATCCCAAGCCAGGCCAGGTGACTTTCTCTCCTTCTTCCTGCTGACCATGGAACCAAACATAGAATTCCCAGCCTACTTCTCCAGCACCGTGTTTGTCTGCCTGCTGCCACTCTTCCTGCCATGGTGGCAATGGACTAAACCTCTGAAACTTTAAGGAAGCCAGTAAGCAGCACTCCTCCATGGCTTCTGCATGCTTCTGCCTCCAGTACCCTCCCTTCCCTGCTTGAATTCCTGTCCTGACTTCCTTTGATAATGATCTGTACTGTGGAAGCATAAGCTAAATAAAGCCTTTCTTCCCCACATTGCTTTGGTCATGGCTCTTCATTACAGTAATAGTAACCCTAAGACATTATGCCATTATCACATCATCTGCCCATGACAGTTGGGGGCATAGCTGAACATAAATCCCTGATATCCACCATTCCCATGCCTGTGGAGGGTTTCTTACTTGTGGCACCTGCAGCTCTTTGCAGAGGGATTTTATTGACTTACTAGTGAATGTTTAACCCCGTGGATTTATAGGTGTCCAAAGGTTAACTTTTTAGAATAACCTTAAACAATTGGCAAAGAAGAATTGATGGATAAATACAAGCTTTAGTGACTTTCGATCTGTACAGATGTCCACAAAAGCACCGAATTCCTAAGGGCTGGAGAGATGACACAGTGGTTAAGAGCATCGGCTGCTCTTGCATACAACCTGGTTTCAATCCCCAATGCCCACATAACAGGTCCCAGCTATCTGTAACTCCAGTTCCAGGACATCAGATGTCGCCCCTGGAACTCTGTGGCACATAAGTTCCAGGTTCCAGTTCCAGGACATCAGATGTCTCCCTTGGGACTCTGTGGCACATAAGTGGTACACAGATATACATGCAGGTAAAACACTTATACATAAAATACAAGAGTAATTACAGTACCGAGCTCTTTGCCATTCTAAACCTTTTCTTGTTAGAACATCATTTTCCAGCTCTTATATTCCACTAGGAGTAGATTCTTTTCATTTCCAGGGAACCTCAGGGTTTTTTTGTTTTGTTTTGTTTTGTTTTGTTTGCCACAGGTGTCCTGTGACAGAATCTATACTCTATACATAGCATCATAAATATTCGCAACAATATTTTCTGCTCTGTCTGGCTTGAAGGTAAAATGGGGCCTTTTCTACCATACTTTTTGGCGTATCTTTGCAGATGTAGTTTCGCCTTCCATTCCTCTGGGGTTACAAGTTAATAGCATAACAACACTCTTCTATCACCTTCCCATTAAGCACTTAACGCCTCCTAATCCTTCCCAAGCAGTTACACCAACTGGGGACAAAGTATTCAAATGTGTGAGCCTATGGGGTATGTTCTCATTCAAACCTCCACAAAACCTCTAATTTTATTCTCTCAGTGTAGTCATCTCTTTATTTTTTTTTCAGATCATTTGAAGCTGAAAATGCACAGCTTCCATCATCTTGCATTTCATATATACATATGTATATATAATTTTTCTTATTTTACATATCAATCCCAGTTCCCCTCTCCCTCCCTCCCTCTCTTATTGCAAATGCCATACATTATTACATAATTAGCATTAAAACAAGTTAATAATAATTATCCTAAGATTTAATGAGTCAGATATTTGAACTGGGTCTCATAATGTTGGCAAGTCTATGTCCTTTCAGGAAATAGATTCTCTCTCTCTCTCCCTCCTACTCCCTCCCTCTCTTCTCTCTTCTTTCAGTTTCTTTCCTCCCCCTCTCTTTTCTTTTCTTTTTCCAGTTTAGCTGCCACAAGTTTTTCACTGTTGGCCCAGTTTCTCCATTTTCAATTCCAGTATCTATAATTCTGTCTTTCTGACTTTTTTTTCTGTGTGTTCACATTTAATTTTCCAGGTCCCTTGTGACTCAGATACATAAAATCAGCATGATATCAATGATAATTATATATGTAAACATAATGTCCGTGTCATACAGTCTCATATTTGAAGTTTCTAAGGATCAGAGTGTAGACATTTGTGGGGAGCAGGGTTGTGGTTATACAATTAGCCATAAGAAAGTTGATGTGAATGCTACCTACTACTGCATTTGGGCATAAATTATGCTTGATGCTACATATAGTATCATTCTTTTGCTTTATTCACAGTAGAAATAAAATCTTTCTAGGAATATATAACTATACTTATTAGTTCACTTTACTAATAACTACAACAAATGAGAACTTGGGGCACAGCAAGTATTTGGTATACTAAACAATATTTCAACAGTTAAAGCCTGGCCTTCAGAATCAAGATTGATCTTGATTTGCATTTTTTTCTGCCACCTAAGTTTATTCAGCTCTGGAAATCTACTAACCTCTGTGTCTCATTGTAATAGATGACCACATTCCTTCATAGTGAGGGTCAGCTGATAACATTATGTCAGTATCTGATATCAAAATTCCTCACTCAAAGGTCAGACACTACTTGAAAAAAAATAATTGCAAAGGTTTGTTTATTATGCATGAGATTGCCACATTTTCATTTTTTAATGTTCCTCAAATTACACTACAATGGCAATTAAGAAATTGAAATGTTTGCTGCACATCATAGAACAAGGTAACAATGATTGGTATCATTATAACAAGTATTTGAGAGATAGAAATACATTGGAGAATTAAAGCAATGCAGCAAAAGAAGGAAACTAGAGTCTACATCAATTGCTGAGGGAAAGAAGCTAGTTAATTCTTCAACAACAGCTCTAGAATACAGTCTTTGAAGTCAACCAACAAACTACAGAGAAAGTAAAAAAAAAAAAGTCAAGGTTTCCAGGGACTGCACGACAGGGAAGGCTGAGTAGATGGAGCACAAAGGACATTTCTGTGAAAACGCTACAATGATAGATACATGTCATTACAAACAGTATATACACCAATGACCCATGATATGCACTATGAACCTTCAGTGATAGCTATGTGTTGCCATAGGTTCATTGGTTACAAGAACTCCATCATGGTTTTGGGAATGCTGATGGTTTGCCTTTATAGGAGCAAGAGTGTAAGGGAAGTCACAGTACATTCTGCTAAGTTTTGCTGTGAACCTAAACTTAACATAATGACTCTTGAAAAGAATCTTGGAATTTAAATGAAGTCATAGATGGAATAAATCAAAATGAAGGACAGAATTGATATTTCAAAGTAACAATTTAGTATCAATTTAATGAATGTATCCTTTAATGAATGTTTAAAGAAACATAAATGTATCAGCAGGTAAAAAATGGAAAGGACTCAGCAAAAAAAAAAAAATTAAGGAATTATGTCCAGCTTTCTACCAGCCATAGTTCCAGAAAAAAAATGAATATAGAAATTATTGAAGCAATGTTTTTTATATCTCCCTGAACAAAATAAATTTCTAGAAATCCTAGAAAATCCCCAGAAGTGCACAGAACAATAAGTGAAAAAAAGAGAGAAAAAAAGAAAAAGAAAGAAAGAAAAATCCAGAACAAGAAATGTCACACATTTCTCCAAGCTTCAAGAGAAGGTGAGAAGGTTCCTAAGCTAGTAAGACACACAGAGATCCTTAGCAAGCAGGGGATCATGTTACATCAGGAACACTGATATTGAAAGACAATAAAGTCAAGCCTCTTGTCTCATAAAAACTTGTGACAGTCTAGAATTTCATGCCAACTTTATTGGTCCTATTTGCACCCATACGAATACATTTTGATCATATTCTTGCCCCTCCCTCAACTCCTTCCAGATCCACCCTACCACTCACCTTTCGTAATTTCATGTTGTTTCTGTCTCTCTAAGAAAAAATAACAAAATAAAACAAAAAAAAAATACAAAACCAAGCCAAAAGAAGCAAAAAAAAAAAAAAAAAAAAAACCCAAAAACAAAAACCATAAAGTCTGGCTGATATAGATAGATAGATAGATAGATAGATATATGCCATTCCTTCATTCCTTCAAAGGAAACTGATTATCCCTTTCCCAGAAGGTATCCACTGCAAAGAAACAGTGTCTCCCAACAAAAGAATGGTTTCCTTTTTAAAGGACAGAACTGCTCACTGAACCATTGGGGATGCTGTTCTTAAGGCTGAATATCAAAGTCCCAATGTTATGGCCCAGAACTAAGCTGCAGAACCACTGTGATGGTTAGCCTGAATTATTAACTTAACAGTACTTAAATCACTGGAAATACAAACTTCTGGGGATATTTGAGAGGGACCCTAAAAGTCGGTGAAGCCATTCCATGAGCTGGGGACTTCAACTGAATAAAAGGGAGATATAGAACAGAGTACTGGTGTTCACTGTCCTTTGCTTCCTCAATGCAGATTCAGTATGACCTCATACAATGCCACAACTTCCCCACCATAAGGAAGCACATGACCTTGACCTGTGAGTGAAAACAAACTCTTTCTTTGGCAAGTTGCTTTTGTCGGGTATTTTCTGTCACAATAATGAGAAAAATCACTATAACAACTACCATGCAGAAAACCTTTCTCTTATGACCATCCTCACCAGGTACTGGGATGCACCGACTTCACCTGCAACAAGGACCAGTGAAACTGCAAAGTCTTCTCCAGAAAAATGTGTCTCTTACTACCTACTAGTTTTTAGGCATAATGCTTTTACGTACGTGTTAGCTAGATTGAATTATCATTCTTGTCCTATAGTTAGTTGTGAGGGAAGCAGGTGAAATGAAAAATCTGGCATTGTATTATAGAAAGAAACTCAATGAGGCAGAGGTAAAAGGAATTCAGGCAGCATGTGTGGGAAATATTCAACACCTGTTTTGTCAAATCATGGGCAGCCAATATTCCAGGCAAATTATCAGTTAAATGTGAAAGTAGACTAAAGATGTCTTCAGACATGCAAAGACTGAATATTTTCCTTCCCATGTGCCCTCTTGCAAAGGCATGCTAGAGAATAAACCTATGTTGGTAGAATATAAATTTAAGATGTGTTACATTTGTTTATGCTCTGAAACAATTGCTTAACAATGTAAATAAAGATGGAGTGCTTTTGTTTGTGCTACATTTGTTTAACTCTTTGAAGCTGTGAAGTTTGGCCTGCCTAAACACCTGATGGTCTAATAAAGAGCTGACTCGCCAATAACAAGGAAGGAGAAGAGATAGATGGGGCTAGCAGGCAGAGAGAATAAATAGGAGAAACTAGGAGGAAAGTCAATGAAGGAGGGAGGAGAAGAGGACTTCTGGAGCCAGCCACAGAGTAAGAGTGAAAGTAAGATATACAGAAGAGAAGGAAAAGCCCAGAGGCAGGCAAAAGGTAGTTGGGATAATTTAAGTTTAGAAAATCTGATAAGAAATAAGCCAAGCTAAGCAAGCTACGACTGGGTATTTATAAATAATACTAGGTCTCTTTGTGTGTAATTTATTTGGGACCTAAGTTCTGGGCCCCCAAAAGACTAAAGAACAAAGAGTGAGATAAAGAATAAGAAAGCAAATAACAACATTTTGCCATTCCAACACAGGGCTAGTGTAAACAAAAATTACAAGCTTCAGTAAAATGAGAAAATGAGAGAGTAAGCCAGAGAGAGAGAGAGAGAGAGAGAGAGAGAGAGAGAGAGAGAGAGAGAGAGAGGACATCTTGGAAATGAAGTCAAGCACCAAAGATTAAAAACTTTCAGGATGACATTTGTTACACAGGCCAGAGAATACAGAAGACAGATGGAGTCTTAGGGTGTGGGGAATAGTTATTGATCGTGTTTTAACACTTGAAGAAATGCAAAGCTTATTGGAAATGTTAGAAAGATGATAATAAGATGATACGTACAAAGTAATGAAATCAATGCAGTATTAGAGTAAATTTTGAGGAAGAAAAGCAATATTCCACCAGTAGTGTGGTTTGAAAGTGAACCCATAGACTCCATGCTGGTAGTGATGTTTGGGAATGAAAGAAATAAAAGATCTTAATCTGTAGAGTAAGGTTGTGGGGCAGGGGCAGAAGAATAATTCTTGTAAGTGGAATATAGCAAATTATAAAAAATGGACATTGACATGGAAGGAAGGGACAGAAATTGTGAGAACAAGAAAGTTACTATGGTGAGGGGGCTAGTGGTCATGCTAGGCTGATTCTGTTAAATAGGGCTAGTAACTGAATCATCAATCTCTTTTGAAATACCTGAAGTGAAGTCTCTCCCAGGTCATGGCCCACAACAAGGAAATAGGCCCCAACCCTGGAACAAATGGTTCCAGATGAATGGTCCTGTCGGGCTCATACCTGACCAACGGACAGTCTGGGGTCTTTCCGATTCATTCTGTTATTTTTCCTTTAAAGCAGAACAGGTCACACCTGGGTGATCTCTCAAACATGAAATTATACTTTGTAGTTTGTAATTATACTTTGTAACCAATCACTTTGTGACCCATGAATGTATGTGGCTTTGCACTCTTTAAAAGGGGCCTGGACCCTCTGAGGGGTGTGCAGCTTTCCCCCAGATTGCTGACACCCAAGTACACTCGTTCAATAAACACCTCTTTCTTGTTGCATCTCCTGGTTTTAGTGTTTGTGTCCTGGAGCTCTCCCACCGGCCCATCAGGACCCCAGAACTAGGGTCCAACAGGAATATTATAGAACCTGCAGGAGTGGCTCTTTGCTGGACAAACTGGGTAGCTGAAGACTAGAACTTCGGAATGAGGAAAAGATGGATAACAATTATATTTTATTCTACAGATACCTGTTAGTTCAACTTGAATTTTGATTATATTCATATATTACTTTGATGAATGTAGAACTGGTTTTTAAAAGGCTACCTTGGCAAATGGTGGTACAGATTATGGACTCTCTCAATTTGTATCTGATGATAATGACCTTTTCAAAGAAGAATGAAAACCCAGCTTGAAGTCTCAGAAGAAAGAAGGTAAATAGTGGTGAGTGGATGGGCAAAATAACAGGCCATGTCCATCGCGTGATAGAAACATGTGACACTCTTTATCATAACACTACACAGCCTTTGAACAGAATTCTAAACCTACAAAACATTGACATAGTTCCTGTAAAAGAAAATAAAAAGGAATTGTGTTATTTTTCTCTCCTTCTTTCTTCCTCTAGTCATTCCTCCTTCCCCTCCTTGTTTCTTTCAACAGGATCTCTCTATGTGTGTAGCCCTGGCTATACTGGAACTCATTGTGTAGACAAGACTGGCCTAGAACCCATAGAAACCCACCTGCCTCTGCATCCCAAGTGCTGGAGTTAAAGGTGTGTGCTTCCACACCTAGTGAATTGTTATTCTTCAAAACATCATTGGCAATAGATTTTAAAAACAAACAAAAAACAAGTCTGATGGGGATATAGCCTTTAGAAAGTGATATTCTTGAGAATAAACATTAAGCTTAAAGAATTTGGGACATTCAGACATTTTTCCTGTATATTAAATGGCAGGAGATTGACAGTTATTACTTATGATGTATGTAAAAAAAGGTGTATCTACTAATCAATGGTAGAGTGTATGAAAAGAATGTGTCTCCTGCTCTATGTAGAGTGTATATAAAATGATGCATCGCTTGATCTATGGTGTATGTACGGGTGTATGGTGTATCTTCTGATCTATGGTAGGTGGTATATAAAATAGTATATTCCTTAACCTATGCTAGGATGTATGTAAAAGAATTTGTATGTTTAGCACAAAACACCCACCCAGATCACAGATCAGGATGGGATACATGTCACATCAAATATATAGCATCCTTGCAATTGATTCCCAAGGTAATCTATATTAACTTCTTTTTATACAGACTAGTTCTTTGTCAAAGGTCTTTGCACTCATGTGCATCCTAACGCAGAAGCAGAAGGACAAGCTTTAGATCATATTTCTTTGTGTAATATTGTAGGTTAGTGTAGCAAGTTGAGAACAGTACAGTGTTGCCTTTTACAATCTAAGATGACATCACTATCCCTAAACAGATTGAATGGGGGACCTAGGATGTGTGGAAATGGTGATAATTCAGAGTAATTTTTAAAGATGTCCATATTTCACGTAGGTGGCTGGCTGTTGTTTTTTCATGCTATCTTGTGGGAGGACTTCTGTCTCAATTCTGTTTTAAGAAACTCAATGCCCCAATCATCCTGATTCTTTTGAGAGTATTATGTCTTCAACTATAAAAATATAATCAACTGAAATTAATAAATGTTAAAACACCATGTAGAAAAAGATACTGAAAAATTAGAATTTGGCCTATTGCATCAATGATTAGTGATAAATATACCAAGAAAGTCTCAATGTCCCTATTTGCTACATTTTTTCTGCCAAAGAAAGGAATTAGAAATTATTCAATCTGTGTCTTAGAGATGACTTAACCTCCCCGAAACTTCCTGATCCATCTATCCACTTTTGCAGTTATGTTTTCTAGAACTTTGTATAGTATTTACAGTATCAACAAAGAATTGAATCCTAAGCAAAGTACAGCTAAAAAATACTCAGGGAATAAAATTTAGAAACCCAAGCACAAGGAATTGAAGATTATGATGAACTAGAAAATGTACATTCCTAAAGGTATTCATACTAAATACTTTTCTTTAGCAGTCAATAGATTTTTGACAGCTTTCTGTGTCTCAGAAGCTTCATGACTTATCAAAAGTGTTCCATTCACCATCATAATTTTCAAAACCAGGGTATCCTCCACCTCCTGATTTATTGTGGCTCCTCAGGAGTCACAATAGTACCAATTCAGTTCCAAACACAGCATGGCCATAAGTGGAAACAAAGGAGAGTAGAATAGGCTGAGGCTAAATAGAAACATAATCACTGATACAAGCAAACAAACACATACAGACTTGCAAATGAAAACACAGTGTTGTTCAGGGTGCTGGGAGAGAACATAACAGAATATCGATCTGTTTGGACTTGCCCTCGTCTTCAAGGACATACTTCATCTAGCAGGAGCCCCGAGTTCATTTGGATCTGTTAGCTGCTGTCTCAAAGTATCTTTATCATATAGATCCAAATTTCCCATGTTTGTTTTGCCCTTCTGTGGCTTGAAGATCATTTCTACTTGACAATGAAGACAAAAGAAAACAAAATCAGAATGTTTCTCCCTCTTGGTGTCACTTATCAATAATACAGCGAAGTCCCTTATTCACACATTGGTTCCATCATTGATCTATTGCTTCAAACACCAATTTTTAACATTTATGTCTGGAAATTTTTGTAGGCTTTTTGTACACTCGGATCAATTGAGTTGAAGCATTTTTTGAAAATATTCTTTTGTTGTTGTTTGTTGCTCTTTGTTTTTTGAAACCCATCTCTCTGTGTAGCCCTAGCTGTCCTGGAACTCATTATATAGACAAGGCTGGCCTTGATCTCACAGAAATCCACCTGCCTCTGCTTCCCAAGTATTGGAATTAAGGATCTTTGCCACCATGCCCAGACTTGAAAGTATGACTAACAAACATTTTAGCTTAGTAAAAAGATAGCTTTGATTTATATTTGAAACTTTAATCAGACATTACATTGTTTTAACATAGCCATTGCACTTCTAAGCCTTGGTTTCGTTGTTTAAAAAATGAGACTAGTAATTCCTGCATTGAATACAGAGGGATGTGCAATTTCATGTTTACAGGATAAGCAGTATTCTTTCCCAATAGATTTGTATATTGCCAAGTGCAGAATTTCTTTTAAGTTTTCCCAAGTTTCATTATTGTGCAGTTTTCTGAAAATTGTCACCTTAATGCTTCTTCTGCAAGGGATGTAAACACCAGAGGTTATCAAGTATGCACTTCTGCCATGTCCCTATTCACATGGGGTACATGCCATGCATGGCAACAAGCAGGCTACTGCCTGACAATTGTAATGAGTTAACTAAAGCATTTGATTATTTTGACGCCTCAGAGAAAGGATAAATTTAACCAAATACTTTTTATGTGAAGCAGAGGAGGGAAAAATCCAGCCCTGCATGTTATAGAAACCTTGTTAATCACAATGAGGCCTCTCACTACCCAGGTTACTGAAACTTTACTAAAAAAACATATCAACTTGTACAGGTGAGCCTTATTTATGAAACAGAAAACCTCATCTCCTCTTTATGAGTCAACTTGGTACTCGAAATGTAGTATCACAAAAAAACAAATCCTTAAGATATCAGAATACATCTATGTACATTTATTTACTAAACTTCCCTGGATCCAGTCTTAATAATGGGAATAAATACACTTTATTTCTTCTTGTCAACAGTTCCTATAATACCACAAATCCAAGTGCAGTAGACATTGGATGCCCAGGTGTAGAGGATATTGGAAACCTAGATCCCTCCAATGCCTAACACACTGCATGTGTGGCTACTGCTGTTGCTGCTAGGAAACCCGGAGGTCTTGGGCATTAAAGAAAGAGATTTAAACAGTTTGGATGAAGAATGCTGAGATGGGTAGGGCAAGGCAGGCTAGCAGTCAGCCTAGGAGCAGTTTGTTTCAGTGTCTTACACTCTCCTTATACACACAAGGATACTGTTCTACTGTAAGGTTATCTCTTTAAGCATAAGTTACTACAAGTAGAGTTACTTGGTCAGGTACTACGTACTTAATAAAGTTTGAATATTTTTTTCTAATAGTCTTCCAAGAACACTGTGTCAATATCTGTATGAACATGCTTTGTGTCTATGTGCCCTCACAAGGAATTTTTGTTGTCCTCTAATATTTCCAATTCAATCAGGATATTTTTCCTTTTGTTCCCTCCTTTTGTTTGTTTGTTTCTTGGTGGTGGTGATGGTGGTTTTGTTTTGTTTTGTTTTGTTTTGTTTTGTTTGAGACAGGGCTTCTTTGTGTAACCTTGACTGTGTAACCTCTGTAGACCAGGCTGGCTCCAAACTTCTAGAGATCCATCTGCCTCTGCCTCTCAAGTGCTGGGATAAAAGGGCTACACTACCACCATCTAACTAAAAAACAAATTATTTTTGAAGGGAAACATTTTGCATTCTTGCAAATATAATCAGTATTTTTACCTTTCCTGAAATTCAGGTCATAAATATACCTTGTGCACTGTGAAGGATTGGGATGGTTTTCTTTCTCTTTGTCTATGATAACTTTTCATATATTAAGAACTTTAGCCATCCAGCAAATATTTGTCGATTTTGGCAATGCAGCAAGGACTACTATTCTATGTGCATAAAAATAAATACACCCTTCTCTCCAGGGTCACACATGCTACCACTTCTCATATGAAGAGTATACAAAATGCAGATTATATTGTCTGGAGCCCTACTATGAAATAAATGGCTTTTGTGTCACTGAGCTAAGAATATAAGTGGTATATCCCTAAGGTGTAATGCTGAAGATCAGAAAATTTTCAGATTTCAGATTTGGTTTCGGATTTTAAAATATTTGCATGTATTTGATGAGAGCTCTTGGGAAGGAAGGCAAATTTCAGCATGGCATTCTTCTATGTTTCAAATAGACTTGATACATGTGACCTCAAAATAATTTTATACATTATTTTTAGTATACCTGTATGTTAACTTTGAGTTATAGTATCATGTCACGGTCCAAACATCTTCAGGTTCAGGCCAAGCAGTGGTGGCACACATCTTTATTCCCAGCACTCGGGAGACAGAAGTAGACAGATATCTGAGTTCGAGGTCACCCTGGTCTACAAGGCTACACAGAGAAACCCTATCTCTTAAAACCAAAAAAAAAAAAAAAAAGGATACAGAACCCATATTATCCTGACTTTGCTACATTAGACTTAAAACTTACATTTTTACTGAAAGGCTATTTTACATTGTAAGATGCATTTCTAAAACTATATTTAATCCTAATCCCACACTGACTCACATTGGCATTTGGAAAAGGTGTTTTCTCATTCATAGGATGATGACAATCACTGCTCCATCAGCAATTTGCATTACCAGATATCCCAATACTGCTGCCGTTAGAATCAAGACCACTGGTGCAAAAAAAAAAAAAACTACCATCTGGAGCTACAGCCAATGCATACACATAGTCATACACATATTTAGCATATTTAGTATATTCTCCATGCCCATACCAGTAAGAGTTTACTAGAAAACACCCAATACCTGTTAGATGAGTATAATAATAAATGACTGAGAATAAATAAACCAATCAGTTTAACAGAATGCGATTGAACATCTTCATATCCTAGGTACTAGGATAGGTGTTATGGATATACACTCCTAGCCATAGTGGAGCAATTACCTAGCATAACATGTGGGAAACCCAATTTGACCCTCAGCACTGTAATGAAAAAAAAATACCTTACACACACACACACACACACACACACACACACACACACGCCAATAGAGTTTTGTAAAAGACAAAGCTATATAGGTAAAACAATAAGATCTAATATGGACACCAATAGCAATGTCAAGACAAAGCAGGGCTCCTGTACCTGTGGTGCTTTCCCCGGTGGCTGCGGGTGCTGCACACACATACATCAACCTATATTGAGAAGAGCAAGGATCCCCAGAAATATATATGGAAACAGATGTCATTACAAAGCAAATTCTATTTTCAATAAACTCTCTTAAAGTCACTGTGTAGCAAACACAGATGAAAAGTGAGAAATCCTATCTAATCACTTTCACAACTTATCCTTGGTTTACTTAGAGTAAGATAAATCTGCAATGTTACGAAATAATAATGCACCAAACAGAGCCAGGAATTCAAGGAAAGGTTATAATGAGTTTCAGTAAAGGTTGAAGGAATTTGGCTCCCTTCTAAAGAGTTAGTTCCTCTTACTTTAAAAGCATAAGCATGCTGTAGAATAACGTAGCAGGATCAGCCTGAATATAAATATTATTTTATAAAATTATGATAATTTCTTGACAGGATAAAGAACCCAGTTTAATTTTATTAACTCCTTTCTTATTTTGGTAAAAACAGTATTTACTATGATTTTATAGGAAATTATTTCAGCTCCCCTGCAGCTTCCCTGGCAAGCCTATAAAGGATTTTTACTTAGTTAATTTCTTGTGTTCACTGCGGCCACATGATAACTAAAGTCAGAACATCCTACATGTCATAGGCAGCAGCAGTTCTGCCTACAAGAAATGGCTGTAGCATCCCTGAGTCCAAAAAATGTCAACAAGGTAAGAGACAGCAAACACCACATGATAAGGATGGACTTCACATCTAAAAGCAATGCTATTGGTCCAATAGCTTCTTCACGTGTTCCTCAGGACACTAGCTCAAATGCCTTGGCCCTAGACCATGACAAATCTACCTGAGTGTTCAAGAAGGCTCTCAACAACAATCTATTTTTGTCGTGTTAAATATATTCATGGAGGCTAGAGAGATGACTCACTGTTAAGAGTGCTCACTGTTCTTGAAGAGGACTGGAATTCAGTTCCTAGCACTTAAATTGGGTGGCTCACAACTGCCTGTAACTCTAGCTCCAGTAGGCCTGACTGGATCTTCTGGTCTCCTCAGGCATCTATGCCCATGTGTACTTACACACACACACACACACACACACACACACACACACACACCATATCAATACACACATTATTTTTTTTTATCTTTGGGAAGAAAGGAGACTGTGAAAATAAAGCAGAAAGGCAGAAGAAAATCTTAAGCCAATTGAGCACCTTGGCACTGAACTCCTTCCCATGGTCTAGTAGTGTATCACTCACTAGATCCTTAATCATATGGGTCTGGACATAATGATGGCATGTAGTAGTACAAGGACCAAAACTATTATAATCTGCAACATCTGGTTTATATTGTAACATGGCCACAAAAGATCTGTGCAACAATAGGTATTTTAACCCCTAGTGCTTTTCTCATCTCTGAAAAGGAATAAGAAAAACATATATTACAACTAAGAAAAATGGGGTTCTGTATGTAAAATTCTTTCAATGGACAAATGACTACTGCTTAATATTCAAATGAATATTTGATCAACTCCATCCTACTACTAAGGAATGACATATATTTAGACACAGTGACTCGTTACCTTGAGTCTAAGATAGAGAGTTGTTTTGTGATCCTCTCCATCATTAAGTGGGTCTGATAGAGTATTAATGTGCAGTTGTTCACAGTCTGTCATGCTTGACCTTGTCTGCCTTTTGGATCCCATCTCCCTCTCTGCTAACTTCTTTAAAACTTCACTCCCCAGAATAAGACATAGATACCCTCTCATTGCTCTTATTTAGTAGAACACAATATGTCTTAGGAGAGTAATTGGTCAAGAGAGAGAAAGTATCCATATTGAAAAGAAAGGAGTTAGATTAACAACATGTGCAGATGATATGGTCCTACATGGACTATTCTAAATATTCCACCAGAAAGATTTTAGAACTTAAGGAAGAGTTTGGTAAAGCTGAAAGATTTTTAACAATCCATTACATGCAGAAAAGCAGTGATCCAAAATAAATTGCTGAAAAGGCAATTAGAAAACAATCTCATTCTCAATAAATAAAAACTTAGGAGCTGAATAAGTACAACAACAGATTTGCCAAAATGGACAGGAGAAGACCTCAGCCCTACACAAATAACTACAGGCAACTAAGGAATGCAAAGAGCAGTGTAGGAGAGGGAAGAGCACATCAATGGACCTCCAATACCAAATGCTTAGCCCTGAAGTGGATTTTTGTTTGTTTATTTTGTTTTCAATTAATATTTTAAAATTTTTCTTGAAGAGCAATGATGGTATGAAAGTGAGGGGTGGATATGAAGGGACTGGGAAATGAGTTGGAATAGTGTGCATAATGTGAAATTCCCAAAGAATCAATAAAAAATTTTTAGTAATAAAAAATGCTCAATCTTATTAGTCACTAGGGAAACACAGACAAAACAGCAATCAAATATCATTTACCACACTTAGAATGACTATCATCAGAAAGAAAAACAATGCTTATAAGTCTGAAGAAAAAGGAGTGCCTTTATGCACTGTTTGATAAAAATATAAATTAGCATATCCTTATAGAAATTGCTAAACAACAGCAAAGTAGAAGGTCATCAAGATGGCTCAGTGGATAAAGGTGCTAGCCACCAAGCCTAAGTACCCAAGACTGATCTCCAGAAACCATAAGGTGAAAAGAGAAAACCATGTTGCACAAGTTGTCTTCTGACCCATACATGCATGCCACATCATTCCCTCCTCAAGAAATACTTAAAGAAAAAAATAAATACCATATTATCCAGTGATTCCCCCTACTGGAAATATTTCCAAAAGGAACAAATTATTAGACACCAAAGATATAGCATTCTTAGTTCCATTGTACTTTTTCTGATGACCAAGATAAGGAGTCTACCTAGAGCATAATCACTGGTTAAATGGCTTGAAAAACTTCTCTCTCTCTCTCTCTCTCTCTCTCTCTCTCTCTCTCTCTCTCTCTCTCTCTCTCTCTCTCTCCATATGTGTGTGTGTGTGTGTGTGTGTGTGTGTGTGTGCATGTGTACGTGTGTGTGTTGGGGGAATTCTTTTTTCCTTGAATCATGGAAATAGAACTGAGAACTATCAGGGGAAACAATCCATTTCATGACCAGAAAACTGCGAAACCCAACACATAAAAGTAACTAGTTATTTGAACAGATGAATATTCTTCACGATGATTACATTCTTACACATTGTGTACTTGTACACATGCAACAGATTTCCATTATGAATCCGTAGAAATGTGTAAATTTTACTTCAGAAAAAAAGAATATTTTAAAAGTCTTAATTGTGTCACTTAAGTAGTTTACAAATTCTGGTGACTTTTAGACGTCCAGAGAATATGTTCAAAGTCCAAACTAAGCCCCTTTATTTAAGCCATTTTATTTGTAGTACACACATATAGGTGAAATAAAAATAGACTATAATTAAATTACTATCAAAATATGTGAATAAAAATACCAAATCACAATTCAGTGAAATATGTCCACACACACTGAGCCAGTTACATATACACACAGCTAGTTGGCTGATATCATTGAATTCTTTTCCTGCTAGGGTGTATGTAAAATGTTATGATTTTTGTTTTGTTTTGTTTTTTGAGACAGGGTTTCTCTGTATTGCTTTGGGAAATGTCCTGGAACTAGCTTTGTAGATCAGGCTGGCCTTGAACTCACAGAGATCCACCTGCCTCTGCCTCCCAAGTGCTGGGATTAAAGGCATGCACCACCAACACCCGGCTGTTATAATCTTCTATAACAAGTAGGTTATGTGGAGTTATATAGCAACAAAGTCTGAATGAAACAGTGACTTGAAGAGTCTTGGGTACATGGAAAACTACTGATAATAAAAGTGATTTTTAGTGATGCCTTTCTTAGCTGAGTTTCTCTGAAAAGCTAAGTCAAAAGCCGATTGCTAACATTTTTATGAAGCAAGGCACAAGCAAGAATGAAGAAAAGCAGTAAAGAAAGCAGATCGCATACAAGACACCATATTACTAAACCAGGCCGCCATGACACAACATCTTCTCCATGGACTAACTGGATGCTTGACCACATTGGGTACATTAATGGAGGAGAATTTGGAACAACTTGGTTTCCAAAGAGACCATAGGAAGATGTAGTTCATTTTCAGGTTCTTTCTTGGCTCCTGTCATGTTCCCAACCCATCACTTCTGCAGAGAAAAACGATTCCATTCCCTTCACCTTGCCAAGCAGCCTGAGACTAGCAGTAGTGAGAGGAGCTGGATCCTACATCAGGTAGACAATCACACAGGACTCATGGAGATTGTTACTGAGTGAAGACCATGCTGAGACTGTCTCCATTCATTGAGTTCTCAGAAACTTAAATGGGTCATTTGAAGGTAATTATTAGAAAAATTAATTTGGGAGGAGATAGATGGAAGAGCAGGTATTTGGGGTGCTTCTCAGAACTGATACTTGTGGATGGGAAGAGGGCAGGAAGCAAGGTTAATCAGGCAATGCTTCACCCAGTCTATGATGAACTTGATCATATTCTGTGAAACAAAGAGTGCCTATGATAGGAGCGCTGCATTGGGAAGAATTCACCAGGCCCTAACACTACCACCATGCTTAGTGGTGGGCAAGAGAGTAACCAGGGCCTCAGTACAGAAATGGATGTGTGGTTGCTGTGGATGCTGCAGCTGCACAATTTACAACCAAAGACTAAGTTCTTCCTGAAGAATAATTCAAGTGGCGTATCTCCTCAGTTCCCATTCGCTTACAGACCTTGCATTTATAGCACTTATGATTTATCAATCCATTTAAGGTATATAACCAACAAAGATGGAATCAGGGCATGAAAGAAGTCTACACTCTTGTATTTATTGCACTACTATTCTCAGTAGCCAAGCTGCAGCATCAACCTAATTTGATGATATTTTGTTTATGATGTAATAAAGCTTTCCTGAAGATCAGAGTGCAAAACTAGCCACACTAGTCAGCCATACAGGCCAGGCAGTGGTGGTGCACACTTTTAATCCCAGCACTAGAGAGGACTATAAGGTGGAATGCAGTGTATTCAGTCTTCAGTCATGCTGAAGACAGGATTTCCCCAGCTTTGGTAGATGCAAGAACTCTCTAGTGGCTGACTGCTTTGCTTCTCTGATCTTTAGCCAAGCCTTATTTGTTAGATCATAAGTAAAATATCACCACAACCTAAGGGTCCACCAACAAAATGAACAGATTAAAAAAAAAATAGAGAGTACACAAAATATGCATGCAACACGTAGAACACAATATTATTAGATATAATAAATTAAGGAACTCCTGTCACTGATATGACTTTGATGAACCTGCAGGGCATTGTGTTGTGAGGGAATGGAGCCATCCACATAAAGATAAATAGCATAGAAACTTACACATATGTGCAAGCAAAATAAAATTTGATCATGAAAAATAGAGTAAAACAGAAGTTACTAGAGTGTGGGGCAGTTAGGAGGTGTTGGGAAGACACTGGCCAAAGAATATACAATTGCCGTGATGTAGAAGGGATAAGTTTAAGAGTTTTATTGTGTAGCAAAGTAACAATCATTAATAATTATGTTTATAAAAAACACAGGTTATGCATGTTAACTGTTAGCACTGTTATAACTTTGTGAGATAGTACATTTATAATTAGCTTATTCAACCAATGAATACATACAATTTCATCTATTGATTTTTTTTAAAAAATGATTAATATCAGAAGCCACTCTTAAAAAAACAAAGCAATAATAGGAAGTGGTTTGAAAAATTAGAGTTTAATGAGCTTGATCCTTAATTACAAAATCCAATGCATGCTTTTGTTTGTGTGTTTATATTTCTGATTTTGTCATTGATTGATCTCTTAGGGATATTTTTCCTTAGGAACATGCAGTTATATATCTTCATAGTAATAAATATGGCAGAAAAATAGTGAACAGTTTTTCAATACATTTCTAAAATACAGATGATATATAATATATAAGTAATACACAGAAATATGCATAATATCTCTGTGATTGAGGAACCAAAAGGGTTCCATTCTCTTATTATTCAACAGTATAAATCAGGTGACAAGAAAACTTTCTCAAATGAAAAGATCTATATGGCTTATGAAATATGAAAAAAAATCAGATTTATGTAGCTTTTCTCTGTGGTTCCTAAGAAAGAAAAAATGAAATATTTAAATGTAATACTTGGAAAGTAAAACAATGAAAGGAAAACCACAATTAGTGAGGGAAAAAGTAATGCAACCCCATGCTATAGAATGAAGAGACTTTAATTGTTTTTATTTCTGAATAGCAAGAAGAATCTGCTTGGCCTAGAATAAGTTTGTGAAATTATATTTAAAGAAAGACTCGAAAGAGAGCCGGGTCACCGTAAACAATTTTGTGCCACCCTGTAGGGGGATCAACTTATTGGATTTCTTCTACATCCTGTCTGTCTCCTTCTATGTCTGCACCACAACTTCCCCGAGACTTTATTAGAGTTCTCGGTAGCTCTGGGCACAAATGGATATCTAATAATTTCCCTGTGGAAGAATCAAACATCCTTGGAGAGAAAGCTAAGCCAAAACTTCTCAGCAGCCAACACATTCTTTCCTAACATGGCAGCTAATCTGCAGGAGGGGAGAATGTATAAGAAGTCCCAATTGGAGGAGAACATGTTTGAAAGGCTTCAGTGGCAAAAGTCCTAATTTATTCCCCATAGCCATTAGTAACAGTTAACATTCACTAGAGGGATGCTGTGTGAATCAAACTTGTTTAACCCCTATTATCACAGAATGGTAGTGACAGCAGTGTGAAGTTACTAAAGCAACTCCCCCTATTTATCTATGCCACTCATAAATACTTGTTTTCAGGGTAGTGTGCTACAAACACAGTGGATACTGGAAAAACAAAGCAGTCTTGATGCAGCAATGATGGTAGGTAGTCTCCCAATTTCTGTGACAACAGAAGACAAAGAATAAAAGGAGAGGCCTCTCACACCGCCACTCTTCCTGTCAGGGCTGGTTGCTAATGCAGGCATGTGCAACCACCTAGATTTTGTGCTTAGAAGAAGCCCCTTGTGTTTCATGCTTTGTTGCTGTCATCTTGTATTTCTTCAGGGCTCCCATGCATTTTGAAGGAAATCCTGCTAACATTGTCTTAACATTAGCTGAGTGTTTCCCTGTGTTTTACCCCATCATATCATAAAACCTTGTGAGGTAAGGCAGAGTTCACTGCCTCTCTTTTCCAGAAATGCAAAAGAGAAACTCCCCCCACCCCCAGAAGGCTAATCTTTAAGAAGGCTGAGACCTGCAGCCAGGACTTCAGGCTTGAAGGGTCCTTTCTGACAGCTACAGCCTCATGTATTCTGAGCAGCGTGACAAGAAGGGCTGCACAGGCCAGAGGAGCCTCCTTTCCAGGAGACCCCCATTACTAATGATATTTTACCTCAACGTTTTTGTGCTTCTTTGAAGATTTTATAGTTTGGCAATTTAGTCATTATCTAAACCCCAGTGATCGTTATGTGCAAGTGTCCTGCCTTAATTGGCAAGGTCATATCTTAGTTCTCTGTGCTGGTTTGACCTCTGTCAGTACACAGATAGGATCTTACTTGCTGCGTGTGTGCCTTCCTGGGACTTTTTTCTTAGCTTTCAGCTGTAAGAAGCAGGGTTGTTAATTAGGAATCCCTTGGGACATAGCTGAAGGATTTCCAATAGTGGGTAATAAAGTGTCTCTATCCCACTAGAATATGTGTGGCAGCGCCAGGTGAGGCGGGAAAAGAGCAGCAATGATAAGATCCTGGGTTCTGAAAATTACAGAAACCACGGAGAGACAAACGTGGCAGGCATAACCAGGATTCCTCATTTTGCCCCGAGGGCAGAACTGAAGATAAGGTGTTTCTAAAGGTATTCGTTTCTAAGTATAAAGGCGGGTTTGAACCTCAGAGGACAACATTGCTTTTCTCTTTGACATCCCAAGGCCCAATCCCAAACCAACTCTGTCCTTGGAGGACGCAGCATTGGAGACACCACTGTGCATTGTGTGCGGGGAGGCACTAAGAACTCTGATTGCATGCTGCTTTCAATACAGAGTCATTTCATGTAAGCCACAATTAAACATTTACAATTCATTTAAGAGCAGTAAAAGAGACATGGTTTTAAGACATAATTGCAGTGTGGGATTTACAGGGCTTTTCTTTATATCCAAACATTTGCAATCATGAGATTGATATATAAGAGAAAACTGCCTTTGGAAGAAGAAAATATTCCATAATTTTACTGAGGGGGCACTCTGAGGCTTTTGCTAACTGAAGTTATAAACAGCTTAAATATAGTATAAAGATTTGTGTTGACATTTTGAATAATCATTTTTAGTTCTGTATATAAATAGTAAAACTTGACATTCTCTCCCTCGGACTATAAGGATATCTGTGTGGAGCTAGGTTGTGTCAATTTGGGTCAGTTAACTACAGTTCTCCGTCATTATAGTAATCCAACCACATACCTTTATGATATGGGATTGGCTTCATAATATCAGAGATTTTTCTAAGTCTGTCTGCTGAGATATACAGTCTTCATTCCATACTTTGACACAGTTGTTACCTAACTATGAAAGAGTCCCCAATATTTTCAATGTGAAAAAAAAGCCAACATGGTAAGACATAAAGAAAAACGTAACAGTACAAGGAGACAGGAAATACAAGTTCTATTTCCTATTTAAACTAATCAGTGCCTTTCTGAGCCATTTCTTCTTAAAGCATGCCTAATGTAAACTATACAATCTCTATTAGCCATGGCCCCAGTATCTCTTTTTCTTTCATGTTTTCCTTGTCAATATAAAGAACAAGTTAGTCCTCCCTCTGGCTCATTCTTTCACTTTTTCTTGCTTGCCATATCATGGGTCAAAATATTGTACCAGAAAACAAATAGAGACAGATGGGCTGGATCTGTCTCCCCAATGCAGTATGTGTAGGTTGAGTCGCATATTAGAGCATGAGGGTCAGCTGCCTTCCATAATGAATGAAAACTGACCCACAAAATAACCATCTAATTTAATAGAGACAGCGCAAAACTAAAGCCTATGTCTCATGATTCCAGCCCATGATTGTTTTTTGATCTGCAAATGTGTTGGTATTGACACGAGTGTGACAATGGGTGAAAGATTAAGAAATCCCATATAAGTGACACCTTCAGATTTCTTGCTTTTCTGGGATAATCTGTCCCAAATAGCACACAGAGGCTTGGAAGGAGGAGTAAGTTATGGGTACTGACAGGAAAGCTTGGGCCAAACCAAATTGCCAGCAGTTGTTTGTGGCCTCTGAGGATACTGTAGCTCCAACATCTAAATTCAGGTTTTTAAAACTGATGACACAGTTCATCAATTAGTACATTTCAAACAAAAAAAATTAACCTTTAAGTAATCAACTTTGGAGTGACGGTACACACCCATAATCCTAACACTCGGGAAGTTGATGCTGAGGATCGAGAGGCTGAGGGAAGGCTAGGCTACATGAGTCCCTGTTGAAGATGCGGGAGTAGCAGGAGGCCCAGAGAAGGAGACAGTAGTGGTGGTAGTGGCTATCCTGCAGATATAATCAATGTATTTATTAATATTTTAAAAGAGATCTTAAGTTTAGTTATGGTCACATTTCGTGATCATACATTAACTGTGCCTGTTTCCTTTCTGCACATCCTGCCCACTTCTTTTTTATTGTTAACAAAATATTTATTGACATCCTAGCTCTGAGTCCTTTCTTCTTGGTGGTATATTTCTTAAGATCCCTGTAAAGTCTTAAAGACTGGAGTAAAGTGGCCTTGGTCTGGCAGAAACAACAGGTACTGTGACTGGTACCTTAAGATGCGGGCACCGGAAGAGCCTCATCCTGGCAAACCAGCAATCTCTGCCTAACCCTCATTCCTATTCTGTTTCTCCCTGTGTTTTTTACTTAGTTCTTTAAAAACTCTATGCTGCATCTTATAATTTGGATGCATTCATTTGAGCAGAGAGACAGCATTTGAAGCTAAGAAATAGTTCTGTGGACATCAGCCTCAACTCGAAGCAAAAAAGAACACATTAAATGATCATGTGCAAGCTAACGAGCTCCAGGATATGAATAGCTCTCTGTGTGCATTTGAGCTATTCATTGGGGTTTGCATTCGGAGTGTGGCAGTCTGCAGGTTATGCTAGCACTTACAGTTAACATATTAGTTTGAGCAATTATTTATACTAGTATTTTCCTGGTTTCTATAAATTCAGAAAACTCATTGTGTAATTATTGATCATCTAGAGTCTCTTTCATAAATTGCTTGTTCCTAGTTTTGTATATCTTATAAAGGACTTTTAATTAAGAATTCATAGGTTTTACCATAACAGAGCTGGCACACATATGAACTCAGAGAGACTATGGCACGTACACAGGGCTTGTACGGGTCTGGACCAGATGGTCCTAGAGATGAAAAGAGAAGTGAACGTAAGCCTCCATTCCAGAAGCAATTGATAGCTACTTGAAAATGAAAAACAAAAAACATGCCCCCCCATGGGAATCGTAATGGGAAAACAAACCACTCTTTAGGGCATGCCTCATGCCCAGAACTATACAGCCAACAGAAAATAAACTCAATGGCAACTCAGGAGTTTCTTTGCCTCATAGAGTTGAGAGTCAGGACATTAAAATAATAATAATAATAATAATAATAATAATAATAATAATAATAATAATAATAAATCCTGACAAGTCCTTTGCATATACACTGAGGCTTTCAGTTTTGTGTTTCTATGGGATTCCTATGTTTGTAAATGTGTGTATCTCCAAGTCTTGAGGTTTTGGTTTTGGGGTTTTGTTTTATTTTGCTTTGTTTTTGAGATTTTTTTCTTTGGCTCTTTTTTACCCCTTTTTGTTTGTTATGTCCTGTTCTGATATATTTGTTTTCATTTTATCCTAGTATACTGTATTTGATGTCAGTATTTCTTTTCTAAGAAGAGACAGAAAGGGTGTGGGCAGAATGACAGGGCAGGAAAGAAAGAACTGGAAGGAGTAGAGAGAGGGGAAACCATAATCAGGCTATATTGTATGAAAAATGCATTTTCAGTAAAAAAAGAAAAACAAAAAGAATTAATGTGTCTTTTGTAAGAGTTTCTATTGATTGATGCATGATTTAATGTGTCCTTCTATCTATAGTTCATATATCCATATACATATTATGTTTATGATGTTTTTCATCAAATAGAAGATTTTAGAACTCTCATTAACTATTTTAAATAATTGAAATTGGACTAGAAAGAAGGCTGAGCACATCCTGTTCTTATGGAGGACCTAAGTTTGATTCCCAGAACCCATGTCAGATGTCTCACAACCACATGTATCTCTAGCTTCAGAGGAATCTGACATCTCTGGCCTTCACAGGCACCTGCACTCCTATACACACCAAACACACACACACACACACACACACACACACACACACACACACAATTTAAATTTTGTATTTTGTATTTTTTTAATTCAGGTTTCCCAGTATATTTAATTAAATAATTACCAATAATTCTTCTAGTTATTACTCAGTCATGTATCAACTTTTCATTTAATGGCATTTTACTTGTAGGATCTTTTTCATTTCCATTGGCTTCATTACTTATTTCTAATTAACACTCACATCAGTAATCAAGAAAAGCCTTATAAACTTTTCAAGTATCATAACAAAATACCCTGAGTGGTTTTATTTTTCAAAATAGAGTTAGCTATTTCTCTAGTTCCTAGGATGAGCTTACCAATTTATAAAATTCCTTTCAACAAAATCCTTTTCTATGACAGTTATCTAGCTAACTAGCTTGTGTGTGTGTGTGTGTGTGTGTGTGTGTGTGTGTGTTATCATACACATGGCATGCCTGTGGGGGACAAAGTACTAGCTGCAGGAGTCAATTATCCCCTCTTCCATGTGGTTTTGGGGTTCACTCAGTTCATCAGGCTAGGCAACAAGTTCCTTAACCCTCTGAGTCATCTCACAGGCCCTCAGTTTCCATTTCCTAAGGGTCATTACTGATGTTTGATTTTGCTCCTCTCTGATGTCATGGTTCCCTGATTCCTTGCCATCTTTATGTGGTGCAGTGGTACCTATGCATTTGAAGAAGCAAACTTGTATTCTTGTCATTCCAGACTGCATTCAGCAGGATCCCTTCATCAATCAGCACACTTAGGAATTCTTAGCACACAGAGTCCATACAGACCTCTCAGACAGGCTAGTCTGGTGTCTGTCTCAACAGGCAGATGGGTCAAAACCTTGGTACTACTAATATAGGTTTGTCAGTTGGACTTGGAGGTGGACCTGGAACCTAGGTATCAATGGTATAGGCTTATAGTTTGTATTTTCAGGGTCTACTGGCTATACTGGTTCCATGTGGCTGATTTGATGTAAACCCTGAATCTTAATCTGAACAATTGTCCCATACTGAATAAATCTGCTTCTGGAGCTACAGGGATCTGACAAAGACCTTAACTATGGAAGTCTTGAGCCAAAAGAGACATTTGCTAACCTAAATTTATGGAGCCCTGCCTGGCACATGAGCAAATCTACAGTCATATTCAGCCTATAGCATGTGTCTACGGTGTGACTTAGATCACAGTTTCTTGAGGCAGACCCAATGCTAGAATCCATGCCAAACTTGGATTCTCACTTCACATGTCATCCTCACATGGTTATTGTCTCTCTCTACACCACATTACAAGGCTTGGGAAAGGCATGCTGAATGGTGTGAAACCACTTTTCTATTTCTCCCAGTATGCCTTTTTTTTTTTGGTCTCTATTACACCCAGATGACATACCCCATCTCTAGACTTTTCAACTCTTGTGAACATGTTTTCAAATGTAGAACTACCCCAATTGACAGTTTTATGGGAGAGCAAGCACTGAAAAGTCCTATTCTGTGTGCTTAACATCCACATTAAATTATTTCTTATTTATAGGAAAAGTAGTTCCAGGATGAGGTGTGAGGCTAGTAAAGCACTTGCCTTAGCACGCACAAAGCTTTGGATTCCACCCCCAACAATGGTGAATCTCTGCCTTCTACCCCGGCATGTATAGGTCTCTGCATGCTATCCCCAGTATGAATGTGAATGAGTTTTGGGGTTCAACAGCTAGCATGTGTGAGTCTCTGTGTTCAGTTCCCAGCAATGAAAAAATAAATCTCTAAAACGTGTTAGATTGGTGCCAACATTAGTTCTGTCTTATTCTCATTTGGCACGTTGACTTGGATGTAATAATTTTAGAATTAATGATGCATTCTTTATGAGAAATCAGTCAATAATGAATCCATGCTATTAGACTTTTATTATGTCCACAGTTACTGGCACTGTTTGAATAATTGTGTATTGCACAAGTGCATCTGGAAAGAAAACTCAAATGAAGTATAAATTAAAGAAATTAATAAATGAAACAGAACTTTTTACATGGTAAACACCTCTCTCTTCATTTTGTAAAACATCATTGCTTGCACTTGTTTCCCCAAACCTTTGAATGAATGCTTTTTCAAAATATTTTTCAGTATGTATCAGTAACCAATATCTGGTAGGTAATAACGCTGTGAGTCTCCCTCTCTCTCTCTCTCTTCCTCTCTCTCTCTCTCCCTCTCTCTCTCTTTCTCTCTCTCTCTGTGTGTGTGTATACATATATATATATGTGTGTGTGTGTGTGTGTGTGTGTGTGTGTGTGTGTGTGTGCAGAACTTCACTATATAAATATATCCAAGTGTGCAAGACTGCTATCAGATCTGGTATCAAGGATAAATAAAAAGTAAGTCACAAAAGATAGAAATAAAAATCAAGTTTATTTTAGCCTGTCATATTTCTTTTGGTTCCATCGTATTCGAAGACTTGGAGAAAACTTTTCTGTGCAGTCAAATCAATACCAACTATGAAGAATTGATAAGCATGTCTACAGAGGGGGAAAAATGTCATTTTGAAAGGACACGTAGCTGACAAACATTACATGAGAGTAGCAATTGGAAGAAGCCCCAAAGCCCGTGATTCTCCCACTCTCCTGTAAGGGGACCCCTTCGCAGGGAAGCAGCTCCTAGCAAACAGCACACCCTTTGCTAAAGGCTTTCCCTCTTGTGTTCACTCTGTCTAATGATGATCCTCAATGTCCTTATGTTCAGGGCACTGGTGGCTGGAGGTGAATATGTCTGGTCAATGATCACAGCTAATGATATAAAGCTTCTCTCTTAATGTGTGCCCTCTCTGTCTGAAGGGCAAGTACCTCTGCATAAAATTTTCACTGAGAGTTGTTAATTTTGTTTGTTTCTTGACAAGATTCAGGGTTTGGTTTTTGCCTGAGCTGTGAAGGTGCATGTCTCCAATCCCAACCACTTGGAAAAACCAAAAGCTCAAGGTCAGCTTGAGAATATTAGAGAGAATCTGTCTCAAATGACAAAATGTGAAAATGAGGGATGGGGCTGTATGTAAGTGACAGAGCATGTGTGTACTAAGTTCAAGGCCCTGGGATCAACTCAGGACTACAAAAGTAAGATGAAATGAAATAAGGACCTAAAAGTCTCCCTGGCCTGTCTGAAAGTGCTTCCTTCCTCTAAGAATTAAATGTTTGTTTTGCAAATGACTTATTACTCTCTACATACAAACACATAGACAGGCAGAGAATATGGCACTGAGCTATTTAGATATAATTCATCTGTTTTTTTAATGTGTATTGTTAATCATTTTTCTTTTTTTTCTTTTTTTATTTATTTTATATAACCAAGTCCATTTAAATGAAAACAAACATTTATAGACAATATTTGGGAATTTAGACATTGTTCTTTCCAAACTACTTCCTGCTGGTAAGGGGCGCTGTCATGGGGGATTCGAAGAAGATTCAGAAATCCTGGCTGTAGTCTGTATAATTCATCTTTAAAAGGCATTTCCTATCATAAAACCACAATGTTCAAAGATAAGTGAACTTATGAACAATGCTATTAGATGATGCTTAGACTTCTTTCAAATGTATTACACTTCCCTTACAACTTTGAACTCAGAATCATCATTGAAGTATATAGCTTCACATAACAGAGATTGCTTTGAGATGGAAATGAGTGACCCGATATCATCCTCACAGAAGGTAAAGGGACCTGGTGGGAGTGGGTCCTGATTCTTTGTCTTTACACTGTCCTTCTGCCTTGATGTCAGCTGGGCTCCCTCTTATTCCCAAGAAATGGACTTCAGTCTGTGGCCCAGTTTAGATATTTGTGCTTCTAGCCCTGTCCTATCTCTCCATCTTTATCTTAACACCTGTTTGAATCCCAGATTCTTTTTGATTGGTGTCTCTGCCTTAACTGTACATGCAGACTGTGCTATGTCAGCCCATCTACAGCTTCCTGAAGGCCACATCATGATTTAGGAAGCACTGACACTGTGTGTTAGACTGTCACTTTATGCCTAATGTTGTCTGATGTGAGATGTTATTCTGTAAATATGTTTTTCATACTGGTTAATGAATAAAATACCTTTGGCCAACAGTGTTTTAAGATAGAAGATAAAATATTTTCTTTAAATCTTGCAAAATGTTAATGGACTAAATATTGTTCTTGTTTGATAACTGCTTTGTTATATATTTTGCTATGTTAAGGTTAAACCCCTTCTTTTTTATTGTAGACAGAAAAGAGGAGATGATGGGAGATGTCATTCTGTAAATATGTTTCTCCTACTGGTTAATAAATAAAACACTGTTGGCCAATAGGAAAGTAAGATAGGCAGGACTAGGAGAGAAAGAGGATTCAGGGAGAGGTAGAAGGAGATTCAACATGGAGGACGCAGAGAGTAGAACGCCGGGCCCTCTCTCGGGTAAGATGAGACCACGTGGAAATACTTAGATTAATAGAAATGGGTTAATATTTAATACAGAGCTAGCTGCTAAAATACTAGTAACTGGCCAACACCTTTGTATCTAATACAGCGACTTTGTGTGTTATTTGGGGCTGGCGCGGCTCACGGCTGTGGGACCAGGCTGGTGGAAAAACATACTCATAACAGTTGTCTCTCAGAATTTGTGAAGTTCAGTGCTTTTGAGATTTTGTGTGTGTGTGTGTGTGTGTGTGTGTGTGTGTGTGTGTGTATGCTACCTTACTGGGCCAAAGTGGCTCACACCTTTAATCCCTCAGGAGGAAGTGGCAAACAGATCTCTGAATTCGAGACCAGCCTAGTCTACAAAACAAGTTGCAGGACAGTCTCCAAAGCTACACAGAGAAACCCTGTCTTGAAAAACAAAAACAAAAAACAAAACAAAACAAAAAAAATGTTGGCTCTAGGATGTCTCGGTGGTTAAGAGCAAGTATTGCTCTTCCAGAGGACCTGAGTTCAATTCCCAGCACCTTTGTCAGGTGGCTTACAACCACCTGTAACTCCATCTCCATGATATCCAACACCCCTGGCCCCCACAGGCATCCATTCTCATGTGTACACACACATATATACACATACTTAAAAATTAGATTTAAAAAAATTCCGACTCTGGGTCTAAAGTGCAATAAGAAAGAAAGGTGAATCACAGCCTTTTTAGTGGCAATGACATTCCTTACATGGTGCAATCCCTTATGATTTTGAAGACTCTTTTCATAATGTTATTTCTAAGTAAATTTAGAATTTGCCTGATAATAATGTGGAAGGCTGCTGTAGGATCCTCCATATATCAGTGAACAACCTTTAATAAGACATAAAAATTCTTAATATGTGTTGGTACTAGTCTCCCATAAGAACACGTATTTCAGCAGAAGAGCAGACCCGCCCACTAATCTCTAGATTAGAAACTGGTACCAGGGCTGCTCCTGCAGCTTCACAGATAAATCAAAGCCGATACCGTCTTTTGATACAGCATTGCCCTTTTCCCAGAGCAGCAGCTAATTTTTGAGACTCCCCTCAAGAAGGATAACACCTATGGCCCTGTGCTAGTTGTCAGTTGCCCGAGGTGTGTAGCGGAGCTGGCTGATAGTGATGGGGCCACTCTATGTCTCAGGGAGGAAAAGGCTATTAGTGGGCTTGGTTATTAGTGTGCTGTGCCCAGCTCTGCCTAATAAATCTACCTCCTACTGAAAGCCACCATTTGTTATAAACTGATATTTTCTCAGCACAATGATATGGGTAAGAAAAAGTTCAAGACTCAGAAAATTAAAATCTGAAGCCAGTCCCACTCCATACATTGTTGCTGGAATAAACTTAGAGTAAATCTGTCCCCAAGCTTTGGCTCTCTCATCTACACAGTGAATCTATTGGTACTGTTCAAAAAAGACTATGCAATAATTTAAAAAATTATTGTAGGGGGTGGAAGAAAGTCTTGGAGGTTAAGCACTCTTGCTGATCTCTGGAGTTCTGTTCCCAGCATCTGACATAACTATGACATTAGTTCCAAGGGGGTTGACACTCACTTCTGACCCCTGATCACCACCCCCCACATATGTGAGAATACACACAGACACATATAACTAAATAAAAAAAAAAACAAGAGAAATATTTGAAACACATGAAACTTTATCCACATATAAATCGCTATTATTTTAATGTTTATCCTCTGAGATAGGTTTGTACATTTACAGAATGAAGCAGGGAGGAGCCAGTGGGAAACAGCACAATCTGACTTGTTCCTGAGGTTGATATGGGTTAGGGCATAGGATGCTTTCAATAACTTCCTGCAGAGCAGGCACTGCTGGGTACCAGAAGTGATTCACGTACTTAAAGGAACATTTGAGACCCCAAAGAATATCTCCCATCTCTACAGAGTTCAAAGTCTGTTATAATAAAATTGAAATATAAATGAAACCCACACTCTTCTATTATCTCTTGCCAGACAAATGTACATGTATGACTAGGGAGCAGAAATATTTTTATCCTGGCCCAAAGAGGAGAATGGAATTTTAACCTTTTGCTTTCCTGCTTCTTTCATTTGCATCAATAATACATCACAGAATGGTTTCAGACTGAAGGATGTACTTCATGGGAGACACAGATTATAATGCACAGATTTCTATCAAAAGATGTTAAAATTGTCTTGCAAAGAAAACCCAAGTTCTGAGTTCCTGCCTGTAACCACAGATGACAAAATGCAACAATGGCAGCTCATGTGTGTGCCATTTACCCAAAATACTGGAGAAAGTTGCAGATATAACACTAACTGAAAGTGGCTGTCTGCCCATAAAGGAACAGTGGGGATCTGGTCATCTCCCAGCACCTTTAGAATATGTGGCAAAATGCCAGCCACTAGAACAAGAGATGAATCTGGGAGTCATGAGGTTTCCTGGCCTTGGGTTGTCATGTGGATTTCTGTTCAGAAGATGATCCTCCCTCCATGCCAGCATCACAGGAAGGTGTGTCCATGTGAGGCTCCTGGGATCCAGGCATTGACTCCTGCTCTTCTTCATCTGAACCCAAAGCTTCACCCTTCTAGGAGGGGACGATTTCTGGTATTGAAGATTCTCTGGGGATCATCTTCCTTCTTTGCCCATGTGAGAATATCCATGGTCAGAAGTAGAAGGAGCAGGACATAGGCTGGAGGGCTTTCCTGCTGACCAGTAAAGATGGGAAGCTGGGCGGTTCTGGTGCATGCCTCTAGTCCCAGCCCTTGAGAGGCAGAGACAGGAGGAACTCTGAGAATTTGAGTCTCAGCATGGTCTACAGAGCAAGTTCCAGGACAGCCTAGGGATACACAGAGAAACCCTATCTCAAAAAAAAAAAAAAAAAAAAAAAAAAAAAAAAAAAGCAAAGATAGGGAAGGAATCAGAGGTCACTCATGTCTAGTCTACAGTTACAGGCAGGAACTCATAACTTGAGTTTTCTTTGCAAGACAATTTTAATGTCTTTTGCTAGAAGTCTGTAGGTTACCTTAGTCAAGGTACAGGGGCACCATGATGAGAGTGATGCAATTCCAGACTCTTTGGTGAAAAACAGCCATCACCACAGTGGGTGAGTGAAGACAGAAGTACTAAAGAGCTGTTCCACAGCCGTGACTTTGGGTGTCCGGCTCTCATAAGTGACTATCCTGTCTTACAACAGAGAATCTGAAAGTCCTAAGAAGAGAGAATGTAATAAAATGAAAACCAGACTTCAGGGTGTGGTGCCTTCCTGTCCCCTTTTATTTCGCTAATATTTTCAACTAAAGCATTTTAAATGCACACGTATTTTGTGTATCTTTAACGTGTTACTGTTTGCTGCTTGTCAACTAGAAAACAGTTGTTGTTTTACAATACTGAAATATAGCCACCATCTAGTGGCCAAATCTGGTTACAACAAACTTGCACAGACAGTTGTGGGTGAGAACATTTCACATCATTTCCTGCGTTTTGAAAAGGTAAAGTTCAGTGAAAATGGAAACCATGGAAACCATGGTATTGACAGAACCAACCACAAAGAGAAAATGTTTTTTTTTTTTCTTCTTCTTTTTTTTTTGGTTTTTTGAGACAGGGTTTCTCTGTGTAGCCTTGGCTGTCCTGGAACTAGCTCTGTAGATCAGGCTGGCCTGGAACTGACAGAAATCTGCCTGCCTTTGCCTCCCGAGTGCTGGAATTAAAGGCATATGCCACCAACATCCGGCCACAAGGGAAAATTGTTTTCTTTTTTAATTAATTTATTTCTTTTATTTTACATATCCATCCCAGTTCCCTCTCCCTCCCTTCTTCCTTCCTTTCCTCCCTCCCTCCCTTCCTTCCTCCCTCCCTTCCTCCCTCCTACCCTCTCCCCCCTCACATGCACCCTGACCACCCTCCCCTCCCATCCACCCCCCCATAGGGCTATGCCATCCAGGTGGAGTCATGTAGATCTGTCAAGTCATTTGAAGTAGGGACTAGGACTTCTCTCCTGTCTCTAGATTAAGGCAGTTATCCCTCTATGGGGGATGTGTCCACAAGGTCCTTTTGTGCACCAGGAATACATCCTGGTTCCACTGTCTGAGGTCCCTTAGACTGCTCAGACCTTCTAGCTGAAACCCATGTTCAGGGGGTCTGAGTCAGTACAAGGGGAAATTCTTTTCTCTAAAATTTCAAAGTACTCTCCACATAGTTCAGGCTCTTGCCAAGACAATGGGATGCTCTCTGAAAACTGACTGCTAGGCCCCACTGGGAAGACAACACCCAAACAACTAATTGAAAATGGAGAGCTGTAGCTGATGCGTACATAGAACTCTCACCCCTACCTTCTGGTGTCTTTGGTTTGGGAAGGTACTGTGCAGGCTGCCATAAGAGAAACATAAACATCAACCCAGCCACAAAACCTTTGATCTACAATCTTCCTGCCTGTAAAACATGTTGGGGTAATGGTGTCAAAAGCTTGTGGGAGTAACCATCCACTGTCTGATTTGACTTACACCCACAAGATGGGTGACCAAGAGCCAGAAACTAGATAGCCCAGTGACCTAGGGTAAAAAACAGATACTACCTATTGAAAATCAAACAAAAGTAAGAGTTAAATGACTCCTAATGACATTCTGCTATACTCAGTGCCTTCCTTATTCAGCCATCATCAGAGAAGCTTCCTTCTGCAGCAGATGGGAATATAGAGAGAGTGAGACCTTGGAACACACAGCTTTGATGAGGTTTTCTCCAGCAAATCTCCCCCCACACACACACTCAGGGGAACCTATGGGAGAGGAGACAGAAAGAGTGTAAGAGACAAAGATGAGGAAGGACACCAGGGAAACAAGTCTGTCTAAATCAACTGAGCAAACTCATTATGAGCTCACTGAGTCTGAAGCAACGTGCACAAGGCTCACACGGTTCTGCAGGAGGACCTCTGCTTATATGTCACAGGTTTCATTCTATTATTTTTATGGAATTCCTTAGTGTGGGACTAAGTGAGTATCTGATTCTTGTGACTTCTCTTGGGGCTCTTTTCCTTCTGTTGGTTTGCCATGTCCAACTTCAATATATTATTCTATCTTATTATATTAGTTTTGTTTTTGCCACTTAGAAGCCTGTTCATTTCTAATGAAAGACAGAAAGAAAGTGGATCTGGATGGGAAAGGGGGTGGGAGAAACTAGGAGAAGTAGAGATTTAAATAGTGATTTAAACAAAGAGAGAACAAGAAATTAAAAAAAAGAAAGAAAGATTTCAAAGCACAAATTCAAGAAAACAAAGAGGTTGGGTGTAGCCACATTGGACTAGTACCCAGAACCTCCTGTGGGATTTTCCAGCCAAAAGTGACTTGGCAATACCCTATTAAAAGGGTAGAAACTTGAGCAAAAGATGCAACAAAACAGTCTTCAATATTTGTTATCTATACTCCCATGGTTAGTGTAGCATGACTCACAATAGCCTGGATGTGGAATAATCCAAATGTTCATGAATTACACTGGTATGTACAAAAAGTAAAATGATATTAGACCCTCCAGAAAAGAGAAATCCTGCCGCCTGCTGGAAAAGATGAACCTGGGGCCATTATGCTAAAAGAAAAGAGCTAATCTTATGGGAGAGGGTAGAGTACCTATTACTAGGAAGTGGAAGAAAGAGACAGTAAAGACAAGCTAGAAAATGAGTACTCACATGCCTACCTACCTAGTTCTATAGCACAAAATTGTTTACAATAATCTTACTTGAGATTTATCACAAAACAACCACAGTTGCAATTTCATGAGTCCATGCTTACCTCAGATTCAAGCTACATACCTTCAATTTGCATGGCTATTATATGGTGACCACATGTCAAAGTTTTTGCATGTTCTCTCAGGCCTTCACAATCTACCAGATGACATCTATTCCACCACTAACTCCTGTCCCATTGGCTCTTGACCAGGATAATTCAAGCATCATTATCTGACTGCTATTCCTTGACTCAGTACATTTCTGTCTCAGGGCCTTTGTACCAACTAATTAGTTTTTCTTCCTTCCACCTTAGGTTTCAATTGAAATATTTCTTCAAAGGCACAGACTCAAAGACTTGTCAAACTCTAAGCTCTTCTTTCTTTAGCTGATTTCATTTTTGATACCTGTCATGATACTGAAGTTGTATTATTTAACATTTTTTTTTATTTTTTTAAAGATTTGCTTTTACTTTGTGTGTATGGATGCTGTGCTTGCTTGCATGTGTCTATGTACCACATATATTCAGTGCCTGAGGAGACCAAAAGAGGGGACTGGATGCCATCAAGCTGAAATTAGAGACAGTTGTGAGCTATCCTTTGAGTGCTGGGAACTGAACCTGGGGCCTCTGCCATAGTAGCAAGGGATCTTAACCCATTGAGCCATTTCTCCAAACTGAGTGTTCTGTTTTTTATTTACAAGTCTCTAAATCTCCAGTACAAATTCCATAAGGGGAGGAACTCCATTGTTGTGGGCCACTGTTCCCTGGAGGATTGTTGGTGGAGGGCTAAGTAAATAAGGTTAGCAAGTACCCTGAAGTATCTGGGCAGAGATATAGTTAGGCAGGCAAAAGCCTGTGCAGACTCACAGCATGATGAGGATGAAGCCACTGATTCTGACAGAAGAGAAAGCATGAACTACTTTATGGATGAGTGATGTTTACACACAAAGGGATAATAGAGCCATCATTGGCTTGAGTCATAGTCAACTGATAGGAGCTGGGGATCAAATAATGTACTTTGGTCATGTTGAGTGGTCTTTGGGTCTTTACCTTACATTTCCTCCTCTGACATTTTCTTTTCCTCTCCTTCCTACACACCAGTCTAGTATCTTGACAATGGCTAGAGGGAGGAATGACCTCAGAACAGATAGCTCTTGCCACAATGCTTCTTGCAGATCCCAGAGGAACCACAGTGGTGCAAAAGAAGGGTACCCTTCTGAGTTCAAGTCTAAGTAAAGAGTATGGCTGCCCCCCGAAGGGCCTCAACTGTGGTGGCAAGACCAGAACCCTACCCTGGATTCTAGGAATGCAGTTTGCTACAAATCCTATACTGTAAGTAGAGGAGAGGTTGTTGTAGAGTCTACAGGACTTTGTAGCAAACAAGTCCTCATTCCCCACTGGGAACAATCTTTTCACCCACTTAAAGGAACTTAAGAATGTCACCTGTGCAATCTGTCGTTCTCAAATTTCATGATGTTGAGTGGGAGCCTTAAAAGGCTAATTCAGTGTTTGCATTCGGCTAAGATAGGCTTGCCTGGGTATGTGGACTTCTGCATCTGTGACCAGGACTCTTAATATTTGCAGCATATTTTTACCTGTCATTCACCTCCTCCCACACTCTTATGTCTGCTGAGAAGTACAGAGTAGTTTTTCATTTATTGCATTCACAAAACATTTTATTACAGACTATTTCAAGCAAATACATAAGTACAGAATATTATAACGAACCCTCATGACCTATGAGACTCAACAGTTAGCCCCCTACTAAAATACACTCCCCTACACATGGTATATGCTTTGACTGAATCTCAGAAACAATGCTTATATGGTCCAGAAAACTGACCTCAACTTTTATCTTAGTTGTAGGAGTCTATCTGTGACTTGGCCAAATGCATACACCTTCTTGTTGAATAAAGGCTAAAACTAATTGTTTTGCAACTCCAGACTTCAGATCTGAGATACAGGATGGTTTTTCAGCTTTCCTTCCTTTTTTAAATATCTGGATATTGATCTAAGGGCCTCATCTATGGTAAGTGCTTCATCACCAAGCTATATCACAGGACTCATTTTGTTAAAAGACAAACCAAAAAAGGCCTTTCACACATGTTCTAAGTTGCCCATGAAAGCTTAATCTTGAGAGGCTCCTTCCTCAGCTCCAATCGGGAATAGAAGCCTGCATGACAAGTCTTTTAAAGGGTATGATTTATTTCTTCCAAGGTTAACGGGTAGGATGTTTAGAACTATTTCTGCTCCCATCTGACAAGACACCATAGATTCTCTTACAACTAGATACTTTACTGACACCAAGCCTCAATGTGCTTAAAAACCAAAAGTCATGAAGAAACTGCCATGAAGATGCTGAAAGAAAAGCAGAGCTGATGGCCAGAGAGCTGCAGTGGCCAAACCCTTCAAATACCTGAGCTGTCAGGCAAACAAGTGAAATGGCAACAGCTGCCGTGAGCTGTCTTAAGGGTGATAAATGAAATGCTGGCCAGCAGCTCATCTATTTTCTCTTTAAACAGTTGGCCCATGTTGTGTAGGACTGCCTGCTGCAGGTGGCGTGGATATGCATGCCTGTGGCTGGCTGAGTCCTGGCCCATCTCGGCTATACTACTTACTATCTCTGAGAAAATATAATTAGCACCCAGAAGGGAACATCTAGGAGAGTAGACAGGGGTTCAAATAGGCTACTATAGGCCCCACAGCTGGAAAGGGACCCACATGGGCAACATCACACAAAGCTCTTGGTTCCCTGGCTTACCAACCTGACCACACATTCTATTGAAGTATGTCTCTCCTTCCAGAATTCTTTTCATGAAGTTGTCTTGAATTCACTGATGTTTGAAGTAGATAAAGCATAGTATCATGAACTTCTTGACTAAAACTTCCCAAAAATAGGCCATGATACACATCATTATGACAAGAAAAGTGAAAGCATCAGGATGTTGAGTAGCTGGTAATCCCATGCAGAACCTTTCTGCAAAACAGCTATTCTGCACAGCCCACTAAAGACAATCAGCTGTTCATTCCCAAGAAGCATGAGTTTTCCAAGTACATGGGAACAGTGCCCAGCTTTCCTACTCCTGGGGCCCTGCTGGATCAACAACAAATTTAATGTGAACTCAGGATGAATTCTGGAGTCAAGTGATGTGAGGAAATCAATCCCGATTTCCTCAGTACATATAACAGAGAAAAACTAAACTTTCTTAGATGCATCTAGAGGCAGACATTTTAGTTAAGCACAGCATGTTTCCCTGTGATATGAATCAAAGTAAAAGAAAACATGAACAAGAGATTAAGAGTGAGGACAGAATGCCAGAATTCTCAAAATAAAAAAAAGATTGTGGAAAGACATGAAATTGGTCATTTTTTTTAATTCAACAATTTTCTGTCTCTGAAAAATAAAGTGGTAAAGGTTTTGGAATAGCACATAGAAAATTCTCAATAAAATATGACAATGAATCTCACTGAATAATTTTAGTTTCCAGAGGAGGTGTACCAGATAAAGGGAATGTGTCAACATAATTTTGTTACCCTGGCTCTGAAAAACATGACTATCAAGATACTATTTTAAGTCAATGAAGCAATACAAAGAGAACTTCTAGTTTTTATTTTCTCTTTGAGTTCAGAAAAATGTATATCCTCTTCCCAACTCACTGCTCACTCCCTTGGTGATAACTCTAAGTTTATTTCTGCCACATCATCACCCACATTACCATTGAGTACATCATCTTTTTCTTTGCCATGTGTCTTATCACCACTGTGAATTTTAACTGTAATTCCTTTGAATTATCTATAACCCAGTAGGACCATATTTTCCATACTGTATTTTAATACGTCATAGAACATTTTTACTTGAAATTAATTAAGGCAAAACAAGACAGAATCGAAAGGGTGATATTTTAAAATATATATATATATATATATATATGTATATATATATATATATATATATATCTTTTTCAAACAATTACATTTTAAATCTCTACCTGTAATAATTCTGGAGGGTATATGGATCAGAGGGGTGTCCTACGAATACACTAAATTCTTCCTCCATTATTATAAAACAAATTGAAAGCACTCAGTTTATTTTTAAAAACATTTTCCTCCTCCTCCTCCTTTTCCTCCCTTGTCCTCTTCCTCCTCCTTTCTCTCCTCCCTTTCTCCCTCCTTCTTTCCTCCTTCAAAAAAAAAATCACCAAATTGCTGTTGACACTAGTGCAGCAGAAGGGCCCAGGATCCTCTGGGCCAAGGATTAAGAAGCCACCCAGTTTGAGAGGAGGATTCAGCAGTGGTCTGAGAGCTAAGATCTTGCTTGAGGTGTGGTAGAGGCCTCATGGCTTGAGGATGTAAAGCCAAAGACAAAAGCCCTATCACCAAGCTGGACCTCCTAGTTAAGGACATGAAGATGAAGTCCCTGGAAGAGATCTACCTGTTCTCCCAGTCCATTAAGGAATCCAAGATTCTCCCACCCACCCACTCCCTTGGGCACATCCCTGAAGGATGAGGTTCTAAAGATCATGCCGGTGCAGAAGCAGATGAGGGCTGGCCAGCAGATCAGATTCAAGGCTTTTATCACTATTGGGATGTAAAATGGTCATTTTGGTCTTGGTGTTAAGTGCTCCAAAGAGATAGTCACTGCTATCAAAGGGGTCACCTTGGCCAAGCCACCCATCATCCCTGTGCAGAGAGGCTACTGGTGGAACCAGATTGGCAAACCCCACAGTGTTCCATGCAAAGTGACAGGCCACTATGGCTCTGTGTTGGTGGTCTCATCCCTACCCCTAGAGGCACTGGTATCATCCTCTGCTCCTGTGTCCAAGAAGCTGCCGTTGCTGCTGGCAAGTATTGATGACTACTACATATCAGCCAGGGGATGCACTTACACTCTGAACAACTTTGTCAAGGCCATCTCTAAGAACTACAATTACTTGACCCCCAATCTTGGAAACAGACTGTGTTCACCAAGTCTTCTTATCATGAATTCACTGATCATCTTGTGAAAATTCACACCAGAGTCTTTGTTCAGAGGTCTATGCCCTAGATGAGGCCAACACATAAGGATTTTTATACAAGAACAATAAAGTGAATTATATGTTTGTAAATGTTTGCTGTTAATTGAGACTGGATAACATCCCTTCATTTCATTTAATATTTTTGGTCTCAACTTAAATGATCATTTTATATGCCTTTAACTGTTCCATAGCTTCATTCTCCAATACCTTACATAAAAGATCTGGTTAATGGAACTTTTTCAGTGTACACAGCTGTGGACCTCATGTCCAGGAATGACCTACAAGTGACATCTTTCATAGTTAACTTCTAAAGGAATAAAGCAGCATATTCCTCAAGATTCCTTCTAAGCTTGTCTGATGGTTACAGTTCTCTTCACCATCATCTGAGTGTTCTCTTCTGGATTCTAGAACACACTAGCTAACAGGGACAGGTTTGCACATACTGCTCCTGAGTTCACTTTTCTCCTTTTACCTAATCAAAATGGATGGACTCCACAAAACACAGGCAACCCCATGAGTGCATAGGAATTCTTTTGTAAGATGTATATTCTGCAAACACAGACCAACTATTATCTTGGAAACACAACCCACAAGATGACTGAATGCCCTTGATGATTTTCATTTTCCTTTCAGTGTGCCTTGAGAAGTTGCTTGAAGAGAAGTCACATGAGAGATCCTGTTCCTGCCACTGGTAATAAAGATTGATTGGTATAAGCATGTGTACCACACACACACACACACACACACACACACACACACACACACACACCAAAGGCTTTGCTTAAAAGATTTATAAATAAAGTGCCCATCCTCTCAGTTGCTCGTTGGCTTTATATTTACCAAGAGTCAAATCCTCCAACTATAGGACATCGGGGAGTTGAGAATTCACTTTTCAAAGCAAAATATTAAATGAATAGGAACACCCTTGTCCATTCTGCTTACTTACAACATATATAAGATACTATTTTAAGATCACACAGGAGATAAATAAAAACCCTTTTTAGTTTTATTTATCACTTGTTCACTGCTATAGAGGTGGTGGTTCCTGAAAGAATGGAGCTGATAAATGAGGTAGGATAATGTTTCATGCAATAGTCAACTTTATTCAGCACATTTGACAATTTATACTGTCAATGTTAAAAAGAGTCAAATGAGTAGAGTGTACAATCATAGAAGGTAGAAAGCATACACACAAGTAACAGTAGTTAATTGTGATGGGTAATCTAAAGTAAACTCACTTCTATCTGATACACATGAGAAGGCACACAGAAACATAATCTAAGGACAATTTTGAGTTTTTGACAAAACTGAGGTCAAAAGACTCTTGCCTTAATTTCTCAGAGTTTTCTCACAAGCACAGAAATCTCCTCACACATCTTTATTCTTGGAACATGTTCTCACAATCACTTTTTCAGAACATATACAGGAGCCAGGCTATGAGATCTAAAATTAATACAGTAATTTACTGTATGTGTTATCTACCTATACCACAACAGCTCAGCCTTGAGAATAAACCCTGCAAATATAACAAAGCAATTTTTACTACCTAATCCAAACACCACTGACTTGTGGCCCTAGTTACCTGTGCCAAAGATGGACACTGACCAAAAGTGCTCACTTTCTCTCTCTCAAGAATGGTAACTTTGGCAATGAAACAGCCACTCATGAGCACACAGAACCACAAGACAAAAACAGTAACTCATGTGTTACCAAAGCCCAGCTTCAGCCCTTCCTATAGTTTCTATGCATCATCCCCAATTTTTTTCTAACAGTAGTCCCTTTTTAGTTTGTCATACTCTCTCTCACCTCATGAAAGTGAGGCTAATGAATACTAAAGAAAAGAGCACTGAATGTGAGGCACCAGCGCTGAATCGAACTTGTGTCCATCAAGACAAATCATTTGGATTCTTCCTCTGCCTCACCTACAGTTTTGTCAGAGTCTTGGCTTCCTGCTCATTTCATCACATTGAGAATTACCCATGTTATTCTGTATGGCTTTGTGAGCATAGATGACTAGAGCTGACCTTACTTGGATTTCAGAAAGAATCAATTCAACAATTTCTATAGCCACTGGGCCAACTGTAGTTCATTCACTGCCATCTTCATTATTTTTCTTAGTCTGCAGGTGGCCACTCTAGCTCCCATATTGTACCTATTAAATGATGTCCTGTCTTTCTCTAAGTCTAAACAAATTAAGGGGTTCTTCCTGTCTTTTCTCCCATTAAATGCTATTACTTCTATGTCCTAGTCATGTTCTAACTGTTATCCCCACCTTATTCCACCAATGATGTAAGGGGTAACTACAAGAATGACACCGGAACTTCAATTCCCCCATAAATTAGTGAGAAAAATCATGGTTGTTCCAGATGTCTCAATGGCCTCTAACATTTTGCTCTACTCACCTTCAAATCACAGAGAAAAACACATGTTTTCCCCCCTTGAATCTCTGCTTTGTTTGAATCTTGAAGATGGACTTGGACTTAGCTGTTGAAGCCTCTGTGGTTGAATAAGCCAGTAGAGCCCAGCTCCACCCTCTGACTATCTGTAGTACATATCTCCAGGTGTTTACTTACTCTAAACTAAAGTGGTAGAAATTCTACATAGATAGTCCAGGGTGGGCCATGCAATAATCTGGTAGGAATTGTTTTTCCAAGTCTTTCACTTATTTAGTACAAACTGTGATGTTGACAGAAAGCTCATGTGATATTTAATAGATGTCAGAACACAAAAGCATTGGTTCTCCAAATCAGAACCCAGTCTAAATCCAAATCAATAAATAATTGGATAATTTTATATAACTTCTGTCTCTAAATATTTCCCATATTTTTCTATTATTGTTAAAACATTTTAATATCTATTGGTTTCATTTGTGTATGAGGGAGCCACATGTATATGGAGATCAGAGAACAACTTTAAAAGGCAGTTCTGGTTTTGTAATCATGTGGATTCCAGGGATCAAATTAAGGTCTTCAGGCTTGGTGGCAAGCATCTTTACCTACTGAACCATCTCAGCATCCCTATCATTATTATTCATATTATCCATAAAATTCTTACCATTTTTCTTAGGTGAGTTCATCCCATTGTCCTGGCTGACTGCTGAACCTTGCTATTACATCCGTAAAGTATAATGTAACATGAAAGTGAGAACTACAGATAAAGACATGTCCTTTACTGTGGAAACATTCTTCTGAAACTGATCATGGCTTCTTTTTACATCCTGTCTAGAATCCACACACATGGCTTATGCAAGACAAGGAAACTTGGGAAATAGGTAGACATCGTCTTTCTCCTTCACTTTCTTTTTCTAGTTCAAGTATCAACCCCTCAGAGTTTTATTTGATTTTTAGTTCTCATTTCTCTTCTTCACTCTAAAATTCCCACTACATTTAACACGTGTCAGGCCGTTTAATACTTAATTATATGCTGTCTGACAGTGTTTCACACATGTTAAGGTCCTACAGGACATAGGTATCTTACATTTCTTTGCAAATCCACATAGTCTTTATAGCAGTAAGGGCTTCATAATACCTGCTGTATAACTGAGTTTCCTTTTGATTGCAGACTGGAGGAGTTTCACAAGAACTTTGTACTTGAACCTAGTAACAGGACTACTTGATGTCCATAATGGAAAGAGGTAGGTATGATGCCCATGAACTTAGAGGTGTGTGTGTGTGTGTGTGTGTGTGTGTGTGGTGTTTGCAGTTTTGCATGCAATAAATATAACCAAACATTGATCTACAGATGGTGGTGGTCATTGCATATGTATGAACATGAACATGTGTGCTTGTACATGTATTTGGAACTAGCACCAAAAGTGAACCTATGGGTTCTAATTTGGAAGGCATTTCTTGATTGCTATTTTTTAAAAATGTTCTCTCATCCCATTTGTTTTAAGGTTAATCATTAGAATAAAAAAATTTAAAAAGCAAATAAGAGAATCTGACATAGACAATTAAATCTGTGTTGGTTTAAAGGGGTTAAAAATAAACTCAGAGTCACAAAATATTATGTCAGTATCATATTAAGGACAAAGATCCATGCACTTGCCTTAGCATCATTTAATCGAAAAGGAGCCCAGATTTGAATTTTATAATTTGCTTTCCCTAATCTTCCATCATCCCTAACAAAGAAGTTTTGCACTCTATTTACTGAACAGCACAAAAACATAACGTGAGGAAGGAATAAGCAATACTTTACAGAAATCTTTTACAGAGTTTTATAAGGGATTAAGTCACTAAATCCAACTTACTCCACCTGATCTTGATAACAGACAAACACTATCAAGCAATATCAGAATGCCACTTCTAGCATTTATAGTGGATATTCACTTCATAAGGCTGCTTTTGGAAACATTTTCTGTTTCCAACAGGTGATTATTACAGCACACTTACAAACACCCATGCATTACTTGGGTCGGGGCATGCAAGAGTGCATAACTTAAGATGATAACTTTGCGATAACTTCGTTTGTCAAAGTTGATTGCTTGAAAAACCTTAAGGCAAGTAAAGTTGGTGGCTATACTGTTCTCTTAAAGGCTAGTTAAACAAAAAAAGCTAAGTTCATAGTAGGATGGCAATCTTAAGTCTTAAGTGACCTTGGGGTGTATTATCAACTGTGTCTGTGAGGTCCAGCAAAAGTTCCAGTATCTTAGGATATAAGAGGTATTTTTATAGTAATGCACTGCCACAAAAGTCCAGTCTACTAGAAAGAGTTCCAAAGCAGAAAGAAGATTCCGAATTGAATCTTACCTTTTTGAAAACTTACTCAGAACCCTTTCAATATGGTAAAACATGGAAGGAGCAAAAAAATACAGAACACTGCCCAATGCTAAGAATGAACTCTGCATTCCTAACTCTTTTTATTTGATGTGCTGGCCTGCTCCACATCTGCAGTATCTCAACATCACTAAAATCAGAGTCTGAGCTCTCTCTATCCATGTCTAAATACTCAGTTCACAGATGAGTAACTGTGTATCAACATCACAAAGTAAGTTTTAGAACTTCCAGGAGGACAACAATGATTCTTTTATTGCCAGTTTTATGGCTATTCTGCTGTATTTTGATTCTTGAGGATGCAAATATATTGAAGTGCTCTATACAGAAACAGTAGGAGAAATAGAGCTAGACCGCAAAAGAGATAACAGAGATGGAAGATGATAAAGATGATAGCCCACATCCTGGGCATGGAGGCAGGGACACTCATTACACTTTCTGGATCTTACTTTGCCCAGTTACAAACAAGAGCTATTTGTAGGTCACAGATAGCCATCAGAAGCATCAAATTATTAAGATCTATGCAAAGCACTTAAAGTAGATTGATATAATGTTTTTGTTACTCTGATGTTTAATCCTAGATGATGATATGCACAGCTGGTTATTATTTCTAAAGGAAGGAAGTGGTGCCCTTTACAAAAACATGGTTGAACCTGGAAGAAAATACGCTGAGATGTTTCTAACTGGATTCCCAAGCTGTTCAGATACCCCTTTGACATTAACACTGATGTCTTAATCACTCTCCCTATTTGTCTGGAAACTTATTTTACTATTTGATAAAACCTCTTTCTTTTTTTATTTTATTTTATATAACCAAGTCCATTTAAATGAAAACAAACATTTATAGACAATATTTGGGAACTTGGGCATCGTTCTTTCCAAACTACTTCCTGCTGGTAAGGGGCGCTGTCATGGGGAATTCTAAGAAGATGCAGAAATCCTGGCTATAGTCTGTAAGGCTGCTTTGTCCAGCTGTTTTGAATGTAGGCTCACCTGGTACTCTGTTTCAGGTGGTCTGGCCTGATCAAACCACATTAGTCTGGAAGAAATCCACAGCATTTCATTTTCTGTGGAAGGAAATAAAAATAGAAATCCTTTTCCCTAGTAACTTGTCCTTGAACTTAAATTTTGGAGTCAAAGCATTTTTTTTATTTAATTTATTATTTTACATGTCAATCCCAGTTCCCTTTACCTCCCTACCTTCCTCCTTCTCTCCCTCCCTCCTTCCCTCCCTTTTACCCTCTCTGCCCTCTCACACCTCTGCACTCTAACCACCCTCCCTTTGCCCCACCCCAATTCCTTATGTAGGGGAATGCCATCCAGTTGGGGTCATGTAGATCTGACAGGTCATGTGAAATAAGGACTAGGGCTTCTCTCCTGTCTCTAGGTTAAGGCAGTTATCCCTCCATAGGGGATGTGTTCACAAGGTCCTTTTGTGTACCAGGGATACATCCTGGCTCCACTCTCTGAGGTCCCTTAGACTGCTCAGTCCTTCTGGCTGAGACCCATATTTAGGGGGGCCTGGGTCAGTCCCATGCTGGCTTCCCAGCTATCAGTCTGGGGGCCTGTTAGCTCCTCCTTGTTCAGGTAAGCTGTATGTATGTGTTTCTGCCGCCTGGTCTTGTCCTCTCCATCTGCATCTGGTTTCTAGTTTGACTCAGTGTTTATGTATGGGTGTTTGCTCCTGTTTCCAACAAGCATTAGCTGAGGGCTCCATGGATAAGTTAGTTTCACTCTCCGGGAAGGGCATTTATGGTAGCCTTTCCACGGATGCTCAAATTGTTAGTTGGCGGCAGTCTTGTAGTCCTCTAAACCTTTCCTTGTGTTCAATTTTCTCTTCAGACCAATATTGGCTCCCTCTTTTATGTTCTCTCTCTCTCTCTCTCTCTCTCTCTCTCTCTCTCTCTCTCTCTCTCTCTCTCTCTCTCTCTCTCTCCTGTCTTCTATTCCTAACCGGGCTCAAAACAACTTTGAGATACCATCTTACTCCTGCCAGAATGGCTAAAATTAGAAACACCAATGATGACTCATGCTGGAGAGGATGTGGAGAAAGGGGAACACTCCTCCACTGCTGGTGGGAGTGCAAACTCATACAGCCATTTTGGAGATCAGTATGGCGGTTCCTCAGGAAAATGGGAATTAGTTTACCACAGGACCCGGCAATCCCCCTCTTAGGCATATATCCAAAGGATTCACATCCATGCAACAAAGACATCTGTTCAACTATGTTCATAGCAGCACTATTTGTAACAGCAAGAACCTGGAAGCAACCTAGATGCCCCTCAATTGAAGAAAGGTTAATGAAGATGTGGCACATCAACACAATGGAATACTACTCTGCAGAAAAAAAATAATGGTATCTTGAAATTCGCAGGCAAGTGGTTGGCACTTGAAGAAACCATCCTGAATGAGGTAACCCAGTCACAAAAAGAGGAACATAGTTTGTATTCACTCATATATATTGATTTTAGACCTAGAGCAAAGGATCACCAGCCTATAATTCCCACCACCAGAGGAACTAGGATACAAGGTGTATTCTAAGAGATTCATATAAAGTCCCTCACAGCACCGGGAAGGGACAAGTCCCCCAGAGCACAGGGGAAGTGGGGAGGGCAGCGAATGGAGAGAGAAGTAGGAGAAAACAAGAGGAAAGAAAGGAAAACATGAAAACATGTGCGACTAAAACCTGTTTCTTATCAAAAAAAAAAAACCTGTTTCCTACTGACTATTGTTTTTTGGTGGTTAAAAAATGTTACATACATTTAGAGTGTTCGATTAGAATATTTCAATCATTTTGGTCACTTTTGTAATAGCTCAAATAATTTTATAATAGGTCTCAGATGCACCAAGCAGCCATCTGCAGACAAACCGCAATGAGTTTTCAAGCTTCCTTAATGCAGGAACTGTCTCTTCCTTAATTTGTATGAATGAAAGACTCTCAGGTGCAGTGCCATAAACCTCACAGAGCATCTTATGGATGAGAGCATTCAGCAGCAGCACACATTTTACTAAAATCAATAGAAGTACTGATTTTGCAACTGACAATGCCTATGTTCAGAGTATTTTTTCCATTGAATCAGTTTTCCATTGAATCAGTTTACTCTCCCATTGCCCTGTGTTTGTGAGACAAATCCACTAAAAGGGACATTCTGCTTTTGTCCTTGAGTCATCCAGATATAGGATTTATTGGTGTACTGATTTGTTTTGTAATGAGATAACTGCTGGTTGCATTGACAGCAGGTTCCGAGCCAATGTTGAAATATAATTCTGGAACAGCTGAGCAGGAGAAAGTTATTGAAGTGTGAGTAGAATGTTTGGGTGCTAAGAATTCTAGAGACTTGCTGTGTAAGTGTGGGAGACACTAGGAGCCTGTCTGACTGTTATCACTTATGCAGTGAATTAAATACCTCAAAAAGAATAAAAGGCATGGTTGAAATTCTCCTAGATTATTTTCAGATCATTGAAACTCAGAAACTGGCACCTGATTTCTGTACACAATATCATAGTTAATATTCACTCTATGCTACTTTTTACTTCTAAATAGCTCATTATACTTGTTAATCAAATAATGCATTATTGCCTATACACTTATGAAAATTCAAACCAAATTTACTTATAAGGAAAAAGAAGAGAGATGGAAAAGGTACATTACGTTCTATGAACAGACAATATTGGCTCCAAAAGGAAAAACGATGCTCTCCCTGTGTGTTCGCCCATCCTACCTTCAGTCTGGAGTTGCCCATTTTCTCAAACTTTAAATGGCTTCTAAACATGAGAGGAGGAAGGGGTGCTGGTACAAAAGTAATAGTAACATTACTACGATCTTCAGGAATGAGAGGTAATATGCATCTAGCAATATTTCCCCACTCTGCATGTGGTTTAATCAATAAGATTTTTTTTAAAAAAATTGTATTGCCTACTGACTTAGTGGAGCCCATTCTAGACACAAGGGTGTGTAGGGTGGAGAGGTTCCTTGGACCTGCCTCAGTGAGATGATGGGACAAACTTAGTAGACTTCCTATCAGAGAGGTTTTACCCTCTCTGATGAGCAGATGGGAGGTGAAGGGGGGACAGGAGGAGAAGAGGGAAGGGGAACTGGGATTGGAATGTAAAAAACAAATTAACAAAAAAATATTTTAAAAACTGTATTACCAAGCAAACCCTCCATTAACTAAAACTGATGGTTTTCTTTACTTGATAGTTGTCTTTCATTGAAGATCAGTTTTTACCATTGTGACTTACATTGACAATAAAAGAGAAAATACGACTTGCTATACATTAAGTATTGCTGTTCCCTACCACTATGGTATACATAGACTATGTCATAAAACAAGAATTAAATGCATTACTTTTAAAGAACTTTATTCTTCATCACCAACATTTCCATTTCCTCCTTAACCTGCCTGTGAGGCTTTTCCTCCCTACCTATATGCAGAGCCCTTCTAGAAGTATCCAGCAATTACACCTCTCCTGTCAAACCCAGAAATCAACTCTGTTCTCTAAGATGACCTTCTCACACAGTTTGACACATTTAATGACCTCTTCCTGGTAGAAACATGTCTTTCTGTCAGTGATTAAGGAAAAGTGACAAACTTTTCTGTAAATATTTTAGGCTTTAGGGACATTTCTGTTGCAACTATGCAGTTCAGCTATAGAAACATAATGTCAGACACAGACAGTATGCAAACTTATGAACATAGCTAGATAGCAATAAAACTTTTTACTTAGGTGCTATGAATTTTGTGTAAATTTCATGTCTCAAAAATATTGTTATTCTAGTCAAATAAATGTGGTTCATATACATGGTGGAATACTTTCAGCCATAAATAAGAATCAAGTTATGTCACTTTCAGGCAATAAATGAGACTAGAGTGAAATGTATCAGTCTCAGAAAAACTGAACTTTTTTTCACTTGTGTTTCCCAGAGTTTACATAACATATATATTATGATACATATATATATATATATATACATATATATATGAATGATAGGGATAGAGGTACAAAACAGACTAGCATGGAAAGGGGAGTAAAGGGATATGGGGAGGAATATGCTCAATGTACATTACAAAATGATAAAAAAAAATGGGTCATCATGGAACTTGGTATCATGTAAAATCAAATATTGATAGATAAATGTTATCCATAAATTTGTGGTTATTCTTTTGTTCAACCTTTTAAAACTGTAAAACCCTTTCTTTGCATTTCACTACTACAAAACAGATAGCAGATTTGATTTGACACCTTAGCATTAGCTTGCCAACACTGAACTGTATGTATTGTTGTTAGGGGCTCTCTCTCCTTTGGTGAACTTGTTTCACTTGGTCTTGTCCTGTTTTTAAGCATCGCACAGTGCCCCCAGGATCAGTTCTTAAGCATTTCCCACATTTACAATTTCTCTGTTGGTGATCTCATCTCATGTAACTATGAAAGCTATGTATTTGTGGCAAATTCCTGTTGTTAATAGCCCAATATCACTGACCACATTGTACGAAGGAAAATGTTAGCTCACGGCTTTGACAGAAGATGAAGAGGCCACATCTGAAGATAATTTTCTTTTTGGCTGAGCCTCAAGGTATCATATTGCACAATGTGACAAGACACAGGAACATATACAAAACTTACTCAAACTGGCTTTTATAGCAGATCCACTCTTGAGATTATTTATTAGTCTATTATCTACAAATTCACTAATGGTGTGATTGGATTTGTCTACTCAAGAGAGCATAATCCAGATCCATCATGAATGTTCCAACTTGTACTACCTCATCATAGAGACTAAATTCTTTCCTTAGCTTCAGAAAGTACAACCCACCTTCAAATCACAGCAATCTCTGTACTGACAAGAGTCACACATTTATACTTCTTCTGAAACTCTCTATAAACTCATATATTTATCTGTCTCTTTCCCTCTCCACTTGTAAATCCAATACTTATAACAATAATTAGACTATTGACCCAATAATTTTTATTCTCTCCCTTTTACAGTTGTTTTTTTTTTCAACTTTTCACATCCTGATAAGGAGTTTTCCAATTTCCTTACTCACTCAAGGCAAAAACCCAGACTCAGCATTGACCTTTTTGTCTCTGACACATCCAAATCACAAACAGGTTCTGTTCACCTCCCACCAATTCCAATTTGGATTAAGTTTATAAACCTCTCGTCTGGATTATTTTGTTAGCTTTTGCAGCTCATCTTCCCAAATTTTTCCTTCCTCCTTCACTCTGTTCTCTACTCTGCTGCCACACTGATATTTTCCTAATAAAAAATAATATTGTATCATATGCCTACTCAAATATAATAATTTTCTCTCAAAATAAAAAATAGTTCTAAAAACTGAATCATTAACTATAAAACTCTCTATGGTCTGGCTCCTGCTTATCTCTGTGAATTAATTCCCTCTGTTAATTCCTGCTTGTTTGCTCTACTGAAGCCATAATGGCTTGAGAATTTTTTTCCCATTACTTCTTTTAGAGTGCTGTCACTTCATGTTCAAGTAATACTACCTTGGAAAGACTTCTTGTGGCATGATACTAAAAACAGCATTCTCCTCTCTCCTCTCTTATATTATCTTTTAACTCTTTTTTATTCTTCATTGATCTTATGCTGATGGGGTTGGAGATACATCTCTACAGGTAGGAGTGTGTACTCACATAGGACCTAAGTTCAGTTCCCAGAACCAAAAGCAGGCAGCACATAATGACCTATACCTCCAACCCCAGAGGATCCAGTGCAATGCTCTCTTCTGGCCTTAGCAGGCACCTGAAGTCATGTGGGCATACTCCCCAACACAAACACACACACACATACACACACACACACACACACACACACACACAATTTGAAAGTTAAAAAATAGACCCTTAAGAAAGCTTGTATTTACAAGATAATATTTTAGAGTGATTGTTCACTGTTATCTTCCCCTAGACTATCTAATTTTGAATAATCTTATCTGTATCTTTTTGTATTTGTACCTCAGAAGCTAGAATAGAACCTATCTGTAAGACAAAGGGAAGAAAAATAACTTACTGGAACTTCTGGGAAAGATGAAGGGTTAGAGGCCGCCTCCGTGTGAGCCAGGAAAAAAAAAAGTCAAAATAAAAACAGACATTATCCCAAAAACAGAAATAGAGAAAAGCTTTGAGGTTCTCAAAGGAAGTGAAAAGATAGTTAGTAGACATGAGCAGAAACAAAGACACAGGAAGCAAGCTGAACACAGCTTTGGACATGCAGCTCTGTGGGTTTTGGTGAGACAGTGACTTCTCTGCTGAAACAGAGAGAAACCCCATTTGTCCTGCTATGTTACTCATAGGTAGAGGCTATGCACTGATCTTGAGAGCGAATCTACTGTTAAAAATTGAGCTACCCAAGAGGCCTGAGATCAGGAAGCATACACAAGTCAAGAAGCCTCAATTTGGCATGCCACAGCCACTGGGAGACAAAGGATAAGAATGGCGGCTCTGGAGGACAGGAGGTCTTGACCCTGACAAACCACAGGTCACACGCAGCAGGAAGCTGGATCAGCCTATGAAGAGCATTAGGTCTGTCCTCTGTGGCTGTGAAATTACTCATCCACTGAAAATTTATCTGAAGATTAACAACATTGAGCCTAAAGGCAGTGGGTGAGTCAGATTCTGGAACAATCTACCATTGTCTTCTGTGAGGAATTTAGCACATGGAAGCATTTAACAACAGAAAACACATGACCATGTCAACTGATGCAGAAAAAGTCTCCAACCACGTTCAGCATCCCTTCATGTTAAAAGCCATGAATAAACTAGAAACAGAAAGAGCATTACTTCACATAATAAAGATTATACATGCCAAGTTCTAGTCAAAGTTATACTAAATACAAAGGAACTCAGAGGATTTCCAATAAAATGTAGAATGACACAAGAGTACCTTTTCTTTCCATTCTTACTCAGTATAGTGCCTGATGTCTTTCCTACAACAGTAAGGTGTGTAGTGTGTGTGTGTGTGTGTGTGTGAGAGAGAGAGAGAGAGAGAGAGAGAGAGAGAGAGAGAGAGAGAGAGAGAGAGAGATGAAGGGGATACAAATATGAAAGGGAAAATTCAAATTATCCCAATTTTCACATGACAAAACTCTAAAATTTCTGCAAGAAAACCCATAGATTTGATAAACATGTTCATCAAAGTAGAATATAAAATCAGCTTTTCTGTATGCAGATGAGCTTGATGAGAAAGGAAAAAGGTGGGAAATCTCATTTATATTTCCTTTAAAAGTAAATAGATAAATACCTATAGAATAAACTAAACAAAAAAAAAGTAAAATACCTCTAGAATGAACTTTTAAGACACTGGAGGAAGTCACTGGATAGGCAGAAATAATATTTTTAAATATACACATATATGTACTGCCATTATGTATATAACCTAACTCATTACAATGTACATATATAATTGAAAGCATATAAATTTGCTTTCAATCATATATCAAAATCCCGATGACATTGATCACAGAACTGGGAACAAAATCCTAAAATGTATATGGAAACATAGGAAAGTAAAGCAATCATTAGAAGAAATGATTATGCTAGAACTATCACAATATTAGAGTTAAATTACACTATAGAATCAGAGTAATACAAATGACATGGTATGGGAACAAAAAAAAAAAGCAAAAACAAAACAAAAAAATACAAACCAGATATTTAGATCAGTAAAGGAATAGACTAAAATAGACCCAGAAATAAACTCATCTATCAAAAACATGTACAAGGGAGAAAATACAAATGTGCTGATAAAACTGGATTTCCACTTGTAGAGGGATTAAATTATCTTGAACAAAATTCAATTCATATTGGAACACAAACATTCATATAAAAACTGAGACTTTGAAACTGCTGGAAGAAAGCATAGCAAAGCATTATAAGATACAGGCATAGGCAAAACTTTTCTGAACAGAACTCCAGAAGGACAGAAAATAATTCAATAAGTTATAATGGGAGTACATGAAACTGAAGGTTTCTCTGCATGGCAAGAAAAACACTTGAGGGAATAGACAGCATTCAGACTGAGAAAAAATATTTGTTAAGCACACATCAGGCAGGGGAATAACATCCCAGATATATAAAGAACTGCAAAAATTACACACACACACACACACGCGCGCACGCACGAGTTAACATTCAATCAATAAATGAACTAAGTCCTCCACCGATGAATATGATTTAAAAATTTTCAGCATCCTTAGCCATCAAGAAAACACAAATTAAAATAGCTTTGAGACGTTTTTTTCACCCCTCTCAGAATGGCTATCACAGAAAGAGATTGCAATAAATTCTGACATATTACTAATGTAATTTACCAGGACCAACAATGCAGTTCCACATCTAGCATGTGCATTTGACATTTATACTTATTCATGCAACATCACACATCCTTGCATACACACATCTGCACACATGCACACTCATGCATGCACATAACAGATTTAATTTTCAAATGCTGCTGAAATATTTTAATGAGTGTATTATTCAAGAAAACATTTACTGAAATGTTTAATAATGCAGTTTAATTCAGTTTTAATTGTCATGTTTAATGTTTTGCTAAATGTTACTAAATACTTATAACTGGACACACATGATTGCAAAATAACTAAACATACTGAATATTACTGACACACCCTCTTGCTGAATAATATAATTGAAAAATTATACTATGCTAGATATATTTAAATACATTTATCTGAAACACACTCAGTTAGTTATACTATTGTACAATGTCTTTTGTATGTAGTTCCATTCTCTTTAATTACTTTGTCCTTTCAAGGTTTTATTTTGTATACTTTCTACAATAAAAAGGAAACGACTTTCCAGAAATTACAAAGAATTGAAACAACAGAATAAAGAACAATCATATTAAGATGAAAAGCAGCTCCTGCCAATATTACCATCATAATGCAAGCTCATCAAAGTCTTTTACATCTTTTCATATTATCCCAAGTCAAGATAAAAATAGTACACTAAGTATAAGGTAGATTATTTTTAACAAATATACACAGCATGTCTTCCCTCTTAATTAAATAAACTATTGTTAATTAAAACAAGGACATACTACAAACAGTTCTTATTTCCTCTTGCCTCTGTCTTTATTATGTTAAGAAAGTTAAAACTGGGTCTCAGAGTAAATCTTAGGGTCCTCAAACAAGCAAATGTTGAAGAGCCCATATGTCAGAGGGTGTTAATTATATTGTGCTTTAATTATCTGTCTTCCATGATTGGGTATGAATCCTTATCTCTCCTCCCCAGGATCCTAGGATATCACCAACCAGCCCAATATATTCCATTCAGTCTGCAATATCTATCTAGGTCAATGGTTCTCAACCTTTGGGTCACAACCCCTTTAGGGGTAAAATGACCTCTTCACAGGGGTTCCCTAAGACCATCAAAAAACACAGACAATTATAATTACATTACAATTAATAATAGTAGCAAAATTGCAGTTATGAAATGGCAATGAAAATAATTTTATGGTTGGGGTCACCACAACATGAGGAACTGGGGAATTCATTAAAGTCGTGACATTAGGAAAGTTGAAAACCGCTAATCTAGATGTCTTTGCTTTGCCCTTATAAGATTTGATTTTAATTAATTAAAAACCTGGGGGAGTGGGTTATTTATTAAAAGTATGGTGGCTAAGTCACAGAATGGAGGATTCAAGCAGGCAAACCTTAGAAAAGAAAAGTCTAGAGATTTTACCAGAAGGGACCTGTGAATAATCACTTTCGAACTCTAGCATCAAAATAGCTAGTTAGTTGATGCCTGTATAGGTGATCCTGCCATATACTTCATATTATTAAATCAAAATCCTGAAAGAAATCACATAATTAGGTTACACTATATACTCAATCTCAATGCTTCTATAGAAAAAAAAAATCTAGAAGTTCAAAGTTGATAATTACAGCATAATCTTCCTCAAGAAATTTTTCAAGATGGTAGATTTTATACATGGGAACTAAGGAATAAAAAATTCCCCATATATATATCCATCCCTAAACAAGCACACCACTATTTCACTCTCTTATAACTTTACATATACTGTTCCTTTAACTAAAAGTCTCTTTTCCATCAGACAAGTTTCTAACCCATTGGTGATAACAGGCATGCATAGCTTGCTCTCCTTTGCATAGCCACCAAAGAGCAGCTTTGGGCCACAAACAAAGCTTTGCTGGGTAAAAAGCCCTCACAATCAGCCCTGCACATGTACACTTTCATGGACATACCCTTCCCTTTCTGGGCTTGATGTGTGCTTTTTGTTGTCATTCTGACCATGAATATGTATTATAGAATCTTACCAGCCATATTGCTGGATCTTCTCCGAATGAGAAAGGAATAGGATCCTTTCTGGTAGCACAAGATGAAGGAGTGTATGTGTCCCCCTGAATCTGCTGTGAGATAATCTTACAGGATCACCCTAATACCTGAAGGTGATCTTGATCTGTTTTTTCCGCACACAACCAAAATGTTGTCCTGATCAGGACCTGTATGAGTCATGTCTGTCTTGGTGACATCAAGTCTTGAAATCCAGGAGGCAGAATGACATCCTGGAAGTGGTGCTGGTAATGATAGACATTAGGTGATTTGCAGTCCTCCAAGTAGAGAGTAAGCTTAATGCCCTGGACATGCTAACATATAATACCTGCTGGATAGATTAGAAATAGGAAAAGTTGTTCCCTGACTCTTGCTTTTACTACTCTTATGTGTAGAATCTAACCTATGTTAACATCTAAAATTCTTTGTTTAAATGTCTATTTTTGTTAGTGAATTTATATGTGTTCATTTATTACTGTATCACTGACATTACTCTGGATCCTGACTCCTTTTTATGATAATATAAATATTTTAATACATAAATGAGTTAAAGGGAATTTGAAAAAGATGTATATATTTATATATACATGCATACATATAAACATACATGTATATATTATAAAATATCTTACAATGTGAGTCAATGATACCCATTTTTTAAAAAAATGACCTATAGATTTGCCTATACACAATTTTATGAAGATTTTTTTTTTCTCAATTTAGGTTCCTCTTCCTAGATAAGTCTAGCTTGTGTCAAGCTGATAAAAAATAAATAAAAAATAAAAGCTAACCAGGATGAATATTTTCTTTCTTAAAAGCTCTCTACTTCTGTCTTGATCCATGGCCCTTTCTTAGTTGTATGTTCAGCTTAAACTTCTGCCCCATTTCTAATGTCAACACACCTTCACTCTGTTTCCACAATTCTATCAAATATGGTTCACAGCACTATGAGAGTTTACGTCCTCACTAAATTGGAGACCCTTGTGGTTGAGTTAACTAGTCAGTGGCTAAGTTGAGGCTTCCCTAGTACCACATAATTATTATTCCATAAGCTGAAAGTAATATTTCTTTGCAAATGACATGTTAGAACATAACTGGGGTTATTTGCTTCATTTTATGCAGCAAAGAATATGCCCGGTTGTGTGATATTTTAATTGAATTCTGACAATAAAGTTTGCTTTGAATCAAAGGGCAGAGCTGGCTACTAGCTAATCAATACAGGTTTGGAAGACTGAAGATGGATAGATAGATAGATAGATAGATAGATAGATAGATAGATAGATAGCTGAAATAATAGGGCAGAGCTTAGAGAAGGTCTCAGCCCATTTGGATGGAAGAACAGTAGAGACAGGAGGCCACTGGTGGCCTCCCTGCCACTTCTCTGATCATTCAGTTTCTTACCCTGATATCTGACTGACTCCTGAGTTTTTATTGATAAAGAATAATTAGATAAATGCTTCATCCAGCCCCTTCCCCTGAGATAATAACAAGCAGATCAGGGAAGTATAGAAAAATAAGAAGCCTAAGATCATATCAAAACCCATGGGAGTGAAACTCTGATTCCTCCTTAGTTTTTTTTGGGGGGGGGAGAATTCCCCCCTGAAGTTTTGTTTCAAATACTTTTCCAACACAGTGTAATGTGTTATTTTGCTTCAGTCCCCCTATTTGTGAAGCCAGAGAAAAATATTATCATATGCGTCAAAGTCACCTCTCCTTCAGGACTTATGAAGAGGAAAATATTTTCTTTTTTGTTTGCCTTTCAAAAAAATAATTGAAACATTCTCTCTCTTGCTGGCTAATTGAGCTCATTCACCTGTGACAAATGCAAACTGTGCTACAGTCAGAACAGCACAAGTCGGTGGGCAGGGTCACTCACAGAGTGTTCTGTGCCTGTGCAAAATTGCTGATGTTTTCAGATGCTCCTCGTTGTGAAATTCTAGCATGTGAGCATAAACAAATAGCTTTATTTAGCCAGGAAATGGCAAATGTTGAGAGGGGAAAGGAGGTGTGACAACACTATTCCTTTGCTAAGTCAACCAGACTCTGCACAGCACCACAAATTCTGTATGATGTCTCCCTTCTATACAGAATCACACCAGCTTAATGCTTCTTAACTTCATTCTCCATGTTTCTCCTCTATCTCAGATTCTTCTACAGCAAGAAATTGGAGCGGGGGGGGGCAGAGCACATAAAAATATAATGCCACCATGCCTCTTACCTCTCACGATGCTCTCTTTCTAAAAAGCCATCGTCAGTTCTCTGTGTACCCTTTCACAGATGCTCCGCTGGAACTACTAAGTCACCTGTGGTGTGTCCACTAAGTCATAATACACTCTTGCATCTTCCACACACATGAATGTTGAATGGCTAGATAAATGAATACAAAGCATAGATTTTTTTCTCTAGTTGGTGAGAACACTTTCTGTGCTAGATTACTGGGATTAACCATTCCTTGTGTGATGTGTCTTTACATTTTAAGAACATAGATTTTTAAAATAATACAAAAACTTTCCCCCACTACCCATAGTCCTACAACAAGGAAACCATTGACTATAATAAGTATGGTGGTTCTGTTTCTAAAAGGTTTCATTACTTCTAAAGAGCTGCTTGGCAATGAAGAACTGGCAGCCTTGAGAAATAGGGCCTGACTCCTTCTTTTTGTCATCTTGGGCCTGTTGGGATAAGCTGTGTGATGGAGATAACTCAGGCAGATCTTGAATTTGATATGTATCTTTTGAAATCTTGATTTTTCTGCCTCTGACTTGTACGTGTTGAGATTGCAGTCCTATCCTGCCCATATCAGCTCGTTCTAAGTGGCCAATTTCATATCATTTTGTCTTTTTGGACAGTCAACAAAAATTGTGAAATAAAGAGAAACTGTGACCAACAATTCGAGGAAACAGCAGCTGCTCAGCAGACGCTAAGGATGCACTCGCATAAGGAGAGCCTTCACCTGCTGTCAAACTGCTCACTGTCCGATGACAGCCACCCTCCACTCCAGTGCTCCTAGCCAAACCTGCCAATACTCAGCTTCCTCAGTTTCCAAGCTATGAACTCATTCTCAGAAAAAAAAATCATAGGATTCTGCTAGGGGCAAATTCCCAGAATATAACAACTTACTAAGGGCTGAAGTGTTCTAAGTGAAATTGATTTACATAGCACATTTCTTTAAAGGTGTCTTATCCTTGAACATTCTACTCAAGATGAATCTTTAAATCCAGCTGCTATCCTCATAGAATGGCAGTGTGAAAGTCAACATTATTTAAATTAACAAAAACAAGAGAAGGACACTTATCACAAACCTAGTCCTAGGCAAGGGGCTGAACATCAGGTGTCTATAGCAACTCTCTTTGGCAAACATCAAATGTTGTCAGATGCTGTGCTGAGACGTCCTGAGAACAAGTTCACCTTCCTTTCATGCAGGCATGGAAATTTGCCTTATCAGACCTGGTCCTCTTTCTTCAAACTGTTGCTATATTAACATGTTTGGGGTTTTGTCTTGCTTTGTTCTTAAAAAAGTTTTGCTCTTTTCTTTCAATGAGAGTTTGTCCTCCAATTGGCTGCACAGTAAAATATGAGCCATGCTAGACATACTTTACTAATATTTCAGTGTTATCCAGTGAAAAACAGAGATGATAACTATGTGTTTAACTTAAGGTAAAGTTCAGAGTGTTAAGAATAGAAATCATGAGTCCAGTGAGATGACTCAGCAAGGAAAAGTGCTTGCTGTAAGGCCTAATGACTGTGCTCTGTCCCCACAATTGTAGTGGCAGGAGGAGACAATGGACTGCCACAACTTGTCTTCTGAAATCTAACCAAATGCCATGCTACATAATTGTGTGTACACATACATAAATCAAGGTAAACACACACACACACACACACACACACACACACACACTAGAATAGGAGATAAGAGTAGACCCACACTACTGCTGAACAAGAGAGCGGGGAGTACGGTAAGTCTGGATGCAAGAAATTGACAAGGGAACCCTGCTTGAACCCTAGCTATCTGCCCATCTCTACACTTTCTGATCATCGTGTCTAAAGGAAAAGAACAAAGAAAATATTAAAGTTTTTTTAATAAACCCCTAGCATAATGGCTGATCTTGATCACAACATTATCTCTGGCCAGGCCTGTGAGGCATTTTCTACATTATGTTAATTGAGATAAGAAGACAGGTACTAATGTAGGTGGCACCCCTGAGATAAGAAGGTCCTATGGATTTCTCCTGCGATGAATATGAAATGACCGTCTTCATCTCTTTTGACTAATTTTGGTTTGAAGTCTAACTTGTTAGATATTAGGATAGCTACGCCTGCTTGCTTCTTATTTCCATTTGATTGGAAAATCTTTTCCCAACCCTTTACCCTGAGGTAATGTCTATCTTTGAAGCTTAGATGTGTTTCTTGTATGCAGCAGAAGGATGGATTCTGTCTTTGTATCCTTTCTGTTAGGCTGTGTCTTTTTATAGGTGAATTAAGACTACTAATGTTGAGGGTGAGTAAGGACCATTGTTTGTTGATGCTTGTTTGATTTAGGTTTGTTGTTGGCAGTGGTATTGTGAATATATTGGTTCTGCTTCACCCTTGGTTTCTGGTGTAGTTGGATTATCTGTTTCCTACATTTTTGTGGGCATAGTTACCTTCCTTGGGTTGCAGTTTTCCTTCCAATACTTTCTGTAGGGCTGGATTTGTAGATATGTATTGGGAAAATCTGGTTTTGTCATTAAATATCTTGTTCTCTCCATCTATAGTGATTGAGAGTATTGCTGGGAAAAAAAAGAAGGTCCTATGGGCTGAATCTAAAGGCAAATGGGATCTGGGCAGCACTGTGCACCATCCTCTGCCTTCTGACTGAGGAGGCATTGTGGCCAGCTGACTCACGCACCTGTTCCCATGACCTTCTCACCAAAATAAGGCTTCCCTATCTTGTGTTGCTTTTGTGAAGTATATGATCTTTGCAGTGAGAAAGGGATGAGGAGCACAGTAGTTTGACTGGCAGTAGACAGAAAACATCCAATGAAATGCCAGCAAACCAGATCCTTAAATATATAAAAGGTAATATTTTACAAGCAAATAGTATTTATGTCAGGAACATGAGATGGTTCGCCATTCAAAACTCAGTGTAAAGTATGGCATAAAAGAACAGACAACAAAACCAAAATAATTAAAACAAAACTTTTGCAAAAAGGGTCTTGTAAGAAATAATCATTCTATCAGGTAAGTTAGCTCAGTCAGTTAAGTTGTATGCTGCAGAAGCAGGAGGACCTGAGTTTGTTGCTTAGCACCCAAGTCAAAAACTGAACTTGATGACACCTGCTTGTTAACCAAGTGTCAGTGAGATGCAGACAGGCAGATCCCTAGGGCATGCTGGCCAGTCGGCCTACTCTAATCATTGAGCCCTCAGTCCCATTGAGGGACCACCTCAAAAAACAAGATGGATAGCTCCTAAGGATCAACATCCATGGTTGACCTTTGACCTACACACACACACACACACACACACACACACACACACCTCGTGTACATACTTCCATATGCATACCTGCACACACACACAATCATGTACACACTTAAATATACATACCTGTGAATGCACACCACATACACACAATCATGTCCACACTTCCATACACATACCTGCCCATGCACACCACACACACACTCAATGACATGTACATGTGGAGAGAGAGAGAACATTAGTTTTCCTTATGAAGCACGATGTGAGCCATCCCTGAAAATTCTTTTAGCCTTTTCATAACCCTGAGCTGACAAGCCTCCTTGGCAGTCGCTATGTAAAAGCACCAGGGCTATTTCTGGCTGCCAACATTCAATGATCTAATAGGTAAAGAATTGTTATTTGCTCCTTTTTTTAGAATATAATTTCATATATTTAAATGTTATTTCCAATAAGCAATTAATTTAAGCTTCAGTTTTCTGTTCTGGGTAAGAACCAGTTGCTCTCCAATAAGCCATAATACTAAAAAAATAACGGTGCTATCTCCATGAAAGTTTTGCTTTCATTGTAATGCTTTTGAATTCTTTGGGAGCTTGCTGCCCTCAACTCCTGTGAGATAAGGAGGTCCGGATCACTAGCACATTGCTGGCTTTCTGGGTTATAAATCTTAGAGCATGGAGAGGCCCGTACAGTGTCACAGATAAGAGACTTGGAGAAAAGACTATCAGGGACCATTTGCTGAACTTGAGAGCTTTGAAGGATAGGAATCACTTAAGGAGGAAATATCTATTTCGGCGGCTGAACCCTTTTTTTTTTTTTTTCATTTGCCTCCCCTCTAATTTAAGACATTTAGTCTACAGCTGACAGCTTTTGTTCTGACCACTCCTGGGCCTTGCCCTCCACTGCATTTCTTGTCATTTTCAGTCACCACTTCGCAGTTAATCTTGTGAAAAATATAGATTCATCCACGTCTTTCTGTACAGTCAGAATTCACTAAATAACAACGACTTAACAAGCTGTTGGGTACAGTTTCTTTGGATAACATGACCATTGGCAAACAAAATTTCTTTTTTAAATGCATTTGCATGTGGGGGGATTGCATGAGGATGTCAGACGACAGCCTAAAATATCATCTTCAAGAACACCATCTATTTCATTAGAGACTAGGTCTCTCATTGGCCCAGAGTTAACCAATAATGCGAGACATGCTGTTCAGGGAGTCCCAGGGATTCTTCCTTCTCTACATCCTCAACACTCAGATTCCAAGTCCACACCACCATGCCCAGTTATTTTTTTTTTTTTAATGGGTACTTGGAAATTAAATAAAGTATTTGTACTTGCAAGGCAGTACTTAACCAACTGAGTTATACCCCAGATCCTCTTTTTTTCCAATATTAATTACTAATATTAACTCTCTGATCACACACTACACTTTAAACACATAGAGAGACAAACAGATGTGATAGATGATAGATTTGGACCATGTCAATTACCTTCTTTGGTATCATTCTTTTTATGAGCTGCAGATTTGGGTGCTACACCCTTCCTTGATCTGGTGTTTTTGATAAATACATAGACTTTTTTCTAATACAGTTTTAATACAACCATATGACATGTATTCCAAACCTACTTTGATGACTTATAGGTACCATTGCTTCACTTGTGGGACTGTTATTTATAAAACCTTGTGGTTCTTGATGGACCAGTTAGCATTATGTGCATGCACAAAGAAACTGTATAAACATTCTGCCTTTGTACCCAAAATGGAGTCAATGCTGCTCTGTAAAATGGAGTCATCCAGGGCAAGGCCCAACCTGACAGCCACTGTTCCACACAATAGGTAGGCAGGGGTTCAAATGGATGATTCCAACCATTCATCCCTGTCCTCACTCCTTCATCTCTGTAAACTGGTAATGGTGACAGTGGATTTTTAGCTGCTATTAACCAGAATGACTATACCATCTATATGTCTTCTGTTACACATGCAGTGGAGTCTGTGCATATGTTATTTCTGGCTTAAATACTCAGAAAGAATCTTATTGTTCCAGGTGAACTCTGAGCTACATAAGAAACAGAGACATCAATATGAAACCTTAGTAGCTTCCTTCTCTGCAAAAAAAAAAAAAAAAAAAAAAACAGTCTATTGCTCTGCTCACCAGTGTGGCCATGTGATCATGTGATGAGGGACATCCTGTTAGGGAAGGTTTGCAGCACACTCACTAATGCCACTGATGCCTCTGTCAACACAAAGGAGGCTTCTTCTCTTGCTTTTGTCATTTATCCACAGATGATCTGAACAGGAAAACGTAGAAAATGTAGACTTTGGATATTCTTCAAGCATATATATAATTTTTATTTAAGTTTGAAACAAGCTTGTTTTACATGTCAATCCCAGTTCCCTCACCCTCCTGTCCTCCCATGTCCCCCTACACACACACCAATCCCCATCCCATTCCCTTTCTGCTCCCCAGGGAGTGTGAGGCCTTCCATGGGGAGACTTCAAAATCTGTTCTATCATTTGGAGCAGGGCCCAGGCCCTCCCTCATGTCTAGGCTGAGGGAGTATCCCTCTGTATGGGATGGACTCCCAAAGTATATTTGTATACTAGGGATAAATACTGACTCACTATCAGAGGCCCCATAGACTCTTCAAGCTTTTGACTGTGAGATTTTGCTCACTTTTGCAGATCTGCCTCTAAAATTCTCCCTGATTCTTGAAGTTGTAGACCTTGAATTTAGCTGCCCGTTTTCTCTCCCCAATCCATCTATTAAGAGTCTGTTTGTCCATAGGTTATTGATTCTAGATGCTGAGTGAAAGAAATGACTCCCTCCTTCGTTGCATATAATTGATGTTTCTGAGAAATGAGCCATTTCTCCACTGTTGGGAAGGTTAATTCGGGGTGCTAGGGTGCCAGACAATTAAGGGCAACCAAGGTTTCTGAACTATTGGCTTTCTAGTTGGTTATTTCACTGCCGAGGAGAACAAGGAAACACAGACATGGTATGAACAATGGTTTATCAAGGAAAAGTGAGAGGGAACTCCCAAAGTAGTGTTGCACTTTTATGGATTTTATGGAAGAATTGTACAGAGATGAATTATTGAGATCAGCCATTTTAGAGTTCATTTCAGGCCAAGTATAAACTTCACATTCTTTTACAAGCTCTTTCAGCCTACAGAGAAATCAAACATGTGTTACTCATAGAAGAGGAGAGTGCTCATGTATGCTACTGGGAGTAGTTTATGATCAGTCGGAGTGCCCTATGCTCACTGCCTCAGGGGAGCTAACAGTGATTAAGAGTTAGGCAAGGTAAACAAAATGTCCAGCCTAAGGCAAACTCCTTCCCCTATCTTCATCCTGATCTGAGAAAGCAGGTGATGTTTTGACTAGCACAGAGAAACCCACTGCTGTTGAAAGGTCAGTCATAGACCAATAACTGTCCTTTTGCTTTTCGTGGGTAGTGCGTGTTTGTCAGAGAAACAATGACAAACAGTGGATATTTGCTACACTATGAACTTTGGCTCTGGCAGAATACAGCTCTATATCTAAAGCAAATCCAAGAAAACTTGCTGCTGAAGACTATGTATGTATTCAGTGCAGCTTGATCAAATGGTTTTCTTTGAAAGAGAACTTCCCATGTGCTGTGGTTTGTACATTATGCTGCTCACATCTAACTCTATAATTTGTCATTTAGGAAACACTTTGGTAAGCGGAATCACAGCCCCTGACACTGAAGTTGGACTTAGTTCATTTACTTCTGTCCTCTAGTGTCTGCCCTATACATATATTACTCTTAGACCTTGGATGCTTCTCTCAATGGCCTATTTGTTTGTAGTCATTGACAAATCTTCAACCGGGAGGATCTGAATCCTGGGTCTCCATATTGTTGTCTCTATCCAGCATGCCATTACTAGTCACAGTGGGGCAAACCAATGGGCTTGAGTGCACAACTTGAGTTCAGTGTTCTATCACTGCTATAACAATTTATCGAACAGACTAAAAGTACACTTTTATTCTCTTTTATTGTAAGAATTTTGTAGTCAATATTAGTTTCCCAAGGCTAAATCCAAGAGGTGGCCAGGCATGCTTTTTCTAGGAGTGATAGCGTCAAATGCCTCTATTCTTCAAGTACTCCCCATCTTCAAATATCATTGTTCCAATCCCTGGTTGGCAATGGCCTTTTGCTTTTCTGGTCTTCTGCAGTAGAACCCCAATCTTCTTCCTTCTAATAAGGACAGTGTGAGTACATTTAAGGCTCTTGCTGGTAAAGGAAGATAAGTACACTATTTCAACAATCTTTATTACATCTACCATGAAAGACAGTAGTCACAGGTTCGATTAATTAGGACATCACTATTTAACATGCTGGATAGGAATTGCTATGAACCTTTCTAAGAAAAGGTTTTTAACCATTTCTCAAGGAGTATCCACCCTGTTCTCAAAATATAATTTTTAAAATGTAAGGGAATAATAAATGCAGGACGTCTGACCTATTGACAAAGCCCAAAAGACAAGCAAGAACAGCAATAGCCACAAATTATACAGAACACTAAACCCAGCTAGGCAACTGACTAACAGCTGAGTCTGCTTCCTGCATGATTTGCAATCTATAAGAAGCCTAGAGGGTTTTTATCTCAATTATCTAAATACTTAAAAGAAAACACCTGGTAGGAGATGTCTTGAAACTACTCATAAAAGTTACTTAAGGTTTCCATTTGAAATGTCAATCTTGTAGCCTGTAAGATGAAGACAGAAATTCCAGGACCTAGCTGAAATGTAATAACCATGTAGCACATATTATAATATAAATAGCACATAAGCACATATTTAAGCAAAGTGTGTTATTGTTACTTCCCCAGATTTACAGTTGCATTTGCTAAAGGTCAAGGAAGTTGTGCAAGTTTACAGTGAATGATTTCTGTGAGCCCTGGGAGTTACTCAAAGTTCCCTTTTTTTCCAAGAATAGAGCTAATCGGGTCACTCTCATTGCATTACTCTACATGTCTGCTAGAGAATACGCTACAATATAAATCAGAAACATGTGACTCTTAATAGTCTAAACACAGTTCTGGAGCCAAAACAACTCACATCTGAAAATTGGTCCCTATAATTTACATAGGAAAAATGAATATATATATGAATGTCATACCCAAACATGGGCAAATCTATTCTGAATCTACTGAGTCATTTCACATCTTACACTAAGTAACAGATATTTGTATATGTGTATAAAACTTCCTTCAGTTGATGCTTAAAACTAGCTTCTTGTTCATATTGCAATATGTATGCAAATCTTCAAAATCAAGGTTAGTTGTAATTATGCTCTGCATCATGTGAACACTTTGAATTGTCGGTATATCATAAGAAGCACAGTGAACCACATAAGCAACTTATCTAAATATGCTATGATCTGAACACTGAAACTAATTCATCTTTAATATGCAATGACTTTTACAGTTCTAAAACAATATGAGTTGATGGGGGAGGGGCTTTTGTTTTGTTGTGGCTTTGTTTTTCTCCTAAGGACAGAACCTGGGTCTCAAGTACACCTCTATTACCAATCTGCATCTCCAGCCCTAAGAAGTTCTTAACAAAATTTAAACTCTGAATTAATTTTTTGGTTTCAATAATGTATTTGCTAACCTGTTCTTGTTCAGATATTCAGCAGCTGTATAATCAATAACATGTATCTATAAGTAAGTTGGAAATAACAAATAAAAGAAATGCTCAGTGGTAACCACACCACTCAGCAAGAAAATGAGTATGTCACCTTGTACATCAAGTAAAAGCTTACTTAAATAGCATTTTCAAAATGTAATTTTACTCATTTCTCCTTCCAAACCAACAACAAAAATGGAGAAGTAGCCATCAGAAGCCACATCCATATTATACTTCTGAAAATGTTCTTTTAATCAGACTTCCTCTCTTTTTTATATCCATTCCTTTAATTTGTTCAAAAGTTAATCAAAGACACAAGTTTTAGTTTCCTTTGCTGGTGTTTTTCTCATTGGATTGTTGGTAGAAGTGATTAGAAGAGCAAGAAAGCAAGTAATTAAATCCTTTAAAGTCACACCCCCACCTGCATCTCTGAGTTAGGTGAATTTGAGATACTTACAGTCCTGTGTCTTATTAGGAAATGTTGATTAGAGGAGACTGAGGACTCTTCAGTCCCTGTCAATAGATTGCTGTGCTGACGACTTGGCAAAATCCCAGTCTCTTCTCAAAATTTGCATTTTCTCTGGTTATTTTTCAGAGCTAAGTACTTTCTGAGCCTGAGAAATGGAACAAACAACTGGAAAGTTTTAGCCTTGGCAAGGTTGCTTCTGTTTTCAAATTGGTGGCATTTCAGTAGCCATATGTCATCTGGGTTTTTTTTTTTTTTGCTTGTTGTTTGTTTGTTTTGTTTTGTTTTGTTTTTTGAGACTGTGGAATTTCTCAGACCATCACTGAAAATGAGACTGATATATTTTTGTAAGGAGGAGAGAAGTCAACGGTGAATGGGTTCTGTCCCACGACAAAGCAAGCCTGTTCAAAAATTTATGAAGAGCTGATACACCTAAAATGTCATTCCATGTAATATAAGCTGTCTTTAGGGGGAAGATGTGTTTTGTATATTCTATTCTGTATAAGGTTCAAGAACATTGTTTACAATGAAGATGATATGCACTCATTACAATTGTAGGCATAGAGGGAGTGCCTGATGTATTACCATTGGTTGACTAACATGTAAATGAGTTAATTGTTATGCATGATCTTTCACAGATTGGGAACCTGAAGAAACAGAACTTCTTCAAAAGGAGAGCTAAAAGATCAGGGTCTAAAGGTTTAGGTCAATTGTTCTGTTCATCTGCTTTTGCCATCAGAGACATTAACTTAGATTTGACTAGTATTTGGTTGTTTCTACTTGACCTTCCTAGACACAAATAGAGTAGAAGCCAGATATGTAAATACAAGTGAATAACAAGTCAATATGTAACCCCAAACCTATAGAGTGAAACATTTTAACACTTAAGCAAGTCTTCATTCAACACTTTCTCCATAGAAAATAGAAAAAGCTGGTCTTCACCCTGTAAGAATTCACACTCCACTGAGGCCCAGTCTCTGAAATAAAGCTATCTACAGACAGATAAGAGCAATTGAACACACAAAATGCAAAGATAAAAGTGGCTGCTGGTAAAGCTGAGTGGAGGCTCACTTAAGGTGAATGAGGAGACCAGAGGTTTCATTGTTCATACACCCAGATACAGAGAAGAAGTTTTGTCCCTTTCAACACTGCTTTTGTTCTCTTCATTTAATCCAGGATATTCTGTTCTGCTAATTTCCAAGAAAGGATTTTTTTCAATAACCTAACAGCTCACTAATTCAATATTATTAATTTGTCTAAATTTGACATAGTATCTGTAGCATGTTTCTTAGCCGTTGCCTTTCCAGTGTCTAATTTGTATAAGTTGGCCAAGATGTGGGTATCTTAAACAGTACTGATATTCTTTGGATGAAATTTCTCTAAATGAACTACTGCAATAACTTTTAGTTGAAAATCTCAACCACAAGTTGGAAAAGAATAGAGAAAAAAAATTCCTCTCATAAAGTGTTAAGTGGTTTTTTCAAAATGTGAATAGTTAGATACCCAGATAATTCTGATTGACTCACTGACACTAATTCCTCATTGGTATTGATTCATTTGAGGTTCATCATGAGAAAGGAGGCAATAAAGAACTGGAAGATAGCTGGGTAAGATAGTACACATCTTTAATTACAGCTCTCAGGAGGCAGAGGCAGGCAGATCTATGAGTCTGAGGCCAGCCTGGTGTACAGAGTGAATTCCAGAACAACCCTAGTCAGAGATACACAGGTAAACTCTGTCTCAAAAAAAAAAAAAAAAAAAAAAAAAAAAAAAAAAAGAAGGAAGGAAGGAGACAGAAAAAAAAGGAGAGGAAATAAAAGAGAAAAGCTAATAACTAGCAGTTTACAGTTCTATTGAAGTGGGAGTTTCTACATCCAAAATTGAAGGAGCTGCTGCTTCTGGGGATTAGAAGTGTCATCTCAGATGGAATTACTAAAGAAGGAAGTTACAGATCTTACCTGAAAGCTATTGCCATCGGTGCTTTGGAGTAGTTCTATGACCTAGTTGGGGGCCTTGGGCAGTTTATGGGGCTGCTGGCAATGGAACCAATATTTTTAGAGCCCATTCCCTGTAGAGGGATACTATCTCAGCTGAGATAGAGGGCAATGAGGGGCCTTGGTCCTGCTCCAAATGATGTGATAGACTTTGATGATCCTCCATGGGAGGCCTCACCCTCTCTGAGAAGTGATGGGGGGATGGGGAGGAGAATGGGAGGAGGTGAGAGAGAGGGAACTGGAACTGGTATGTAAAATAAGATTGTTTTTAACTTAATTAAAAATTTAATTAAAAAAAAAAAAGACAGAAGCCACTAAGCCAGTGGTTCTTGCAAGTCTTGTAAACCCAGCTCTGGCTGCAGATTTGGTGCAACTGAATCCAGAGAATAGCGGTTTCCTTTTCTCTTCCAAGTTCTTTCCACAGGCAAACTCAAGCACCAATGTATTCTGGCACACAATTACAAGTTAATATGCTGAAATTCAAAGGAGATCTTAAATTCTTGTCTAGGGGAAAGTTGGCTGTGCAGTGAGTCACAAATGATACTACAGGCACGAAGCATCTATCTTTTGCTTTGAAAAATAATGCTGGTGAGACGTTTTGTTACCTTCAAAAGACATATATGTTCCACTTAAAAGGATAGAAACTTCTTAAGAGAACAAGAGTATGAGAGAACTGATACATTTTAAGCCAACTTACAACAGATAGTGTAGAAAAGGCACTAAAAGACTTTGGGGGTGGGGTATGTCCAACATTTCTATGTGTCAGGTCACTGAGTCCTTTTCCTTTTCATATAGCACTTCCAAACAAGGTTCCAATATCTCTTCTTTCTTTTAATACACTACTGAAATGACGTGCTGGGATTTTAAAGACTGTAACACAAAATAAATTTGAAAGAAAACATCAGAGACTACATGCCTTAGTATTATTGAAAAGTAAGTAATGCTTGTAAAAATAGTAATTTGGAATGTCATTTAAAATACTTAGCAACCTGATAGCCTAAGAACTAGTCCATCATTGGGAAATCAAGAAAGTTTTGGGGTCAATGGTCAGTATTGACCATGGAGTCAGATATTAGCCTTCTCATTAGAGGATGGGGGATGGGTGGGGACTAGAAGCCACATACAATGAACATGATGATTTCAGGGTTTAGTGAGTGGCCAGCTATTCAGGGGAAAAGAAAGGCATTCTTTAGTAATCACATTACCTGAGATGCTGAAGCAAAGGGATGGTAAATTCCAGGCTAACTTGACCTTAGAGCAATACACTGTCTCAAGAAAAAAAAAAAAAAGAGACCCACAGCCAGACATTGTGCAGAGAAAGAAGACAATTGTAGGTCTCAAAATGGTTTCTCTCCTCATAGCTTGGGAAATCCCACCGAAGAGGGGTAAGAAAGGAAGACTGCAGGAGTCATAAGGGATGGAGGACACCAGGAGAACACAGCCCACTGAATGAAATAAACAGGTTGCATATGGCCTCGCACAGATAGAAGTGGTGAGCACAGGGCCTGCAGAGATCCGCAGCAAGTCCTCCGTGTATTTGGTGTTTTTTGTGGATCTTCTAACTGTGGAAGTGGGTGTGTCTTTGACTCTTTTGCCTGCTCTTGGGACTCTTTTCCTCCTGTTGAGTTACCTCGTCCAGCTTCAACATGAGAGCACTTGCCTTGTCTTATTAATTTTGTTTTGTCATGTTTGGTTATTGTATCTTGGAGGCCTGATCTTTTCTGAAGGGAGAAAGAGAGGCAGTGGGTACAGGGAAAGTAGGAGGTGGCTGGGAGCAATGGAGAAAGGGAAAACTGTTGAGATGTGCTATATGAGAGAAGAATATGTTCTCAAGAAGAATATGTTTCTGTTTTCAAAAAGAAAAACAGAAAACCTCAAAATTCTCAGTGGAATATTTTATAATGTCTAGTAACTCAAATAAATTTTCTTTAAAGTGAAAAAATAGAGATCAATATGCTCTAGGTTTATTTTAATTGTATTTATATTCTACACACTAAGTGGGGTAAACCTTTTTATGTATTCAAATGTTATCGAAGCAGCATCTTCATCACAAAAATCTAGCATTAAGACTGTCATTATTGGGATAGTCAGGTTTTTAAAAATTACAAACATAATGAAAAAGTTTATGCTAATTTAGAATATATTAGTTGTAGTCTAGATTAACAATGGCTATGTTTTCACATGATGTTATTCTTAAAGCTTAAATCTGAATAAATTTCAGATCATTTGAAAAATAAATTTCAAATGTATTAAGTCAGTAGCTGAATGTGTCTAATTTAAATATTAAAGGCATAGATTATTCTATTTTGGAATTATATTTACTCTTTGAGGATAGCAAGCTTTAGGGATATGCTGTCATTCATCTATAGTAAATGGTCCCCTCAGAACCTCAAGAAGAAAGGGTGAACTCAGGGGCACTTGCACGTAGGATTTTCAGTGCCAAATGAGAGATGTTAAATTTGAATTGCAGCCATCACTAATAAAATAAAACACAGCATTTTGAAATGCATTGTTCATTTTTCTATTTCTCTAATAAATGGTCATACTTTCTGGTCTTGGTGGTGTACACTGACAGTATATGCACAAGAGGCAGAAGCAAGAGGATAATGAGTTCAAAGCCAACCTGGCTACACCCTTTAGAAAGAAAAAAAACACCACCATTGACAAGGCCTATGGGAGCTCATCATGAGGAAGGTGCACTCACAGAACAAAACTGCTTGTGCCATGACAGGGAAATGAAACAAAGAAGGTGAGGTACCATAATCCTCCAGGGACCCAAGGACCTTCTAGGTCTCATCTCTTAAAAGCTCTATCTCAGTATTTCAAAGCTAATGAAGCTTATAATACAGGGGCCTTTGGGAGACATTCAAGATAGAAACTTGAGCAGAAAAGTTTCCAGTTTCAGTTTCAGTTGCTGAAACTCCAAAGTGATTTTAAATGCAATTATAGTGTGCTAGGAAGGGACTGAGGTGAGGAGCTTGCTGAAAAATTCATGAACTTTCCTATCATTTTGCTCTACAGTCTCTTTTGATGCACCTTCATAGCCACCTGGAATGCTCGGGGGCCTCTTGTTCTTTGAATTATTATAATTTGTGTAGGGAGGGCAGAACAAAGATTGATCAAACAATTTACTAAATTAATATGTGTTGAGTGACTCCAGCCCATGCTACAGTTTGCATATGAATGTCTTGCATAGGCTCATGTATTGAAAAGTTGGTTGACATCTGGATGGGCTATTTGACACCTGAGTGGGCCATTCTGACCCCTGGATGGGCTATTTGGAAAGGCAGTTAACTTCAGGCAGGAGGACACAGGGTAACATCTGCTCAAAGTTATACTCAGTCTGATAGCTTCCTCTCCTCTTCTCTTATTGAATTTCACAAGGTAAACAGCCTCTTTCTCCACATGTTCCTGTCTGCCATTCTGTTAACATCAGGAACACGGACCTGGATCCAGAAACATTAATTGAAAGCTCTGAAATTATGAGACAAAGTAGCCCTTTAGTTGTTTTGGCCCAGTGGGCTATCACAGGGACACAACATCTGATGAAGATAAAAAGAATGATACTAGGGAAATGGGAGATGTCGGTGACTCAAACCAACATTTGTATCAGACGTCACTCACCTCCACCAACCACACTTCCTGCTCTGAAGATTTCATGTCACAGAACAGTGCTACAGTTGGAGACCAAGTATTCAAGCTCATAAACATTTGAATCTCACATTTCAGACTCAAAACATATAAATATTCCCACGTTTGTTTTCCAGGCAGGCAGAATGGAAGAGCCATGGGATTATGGAGGCTTCCACTCAGATCTAAAGGATGGCCAGGAGGCCAGGAAATATGCAGTAAGTCAAGATCCAAAGGCAGTCCCTGAGAAGATGCCACATGAAATTATAAGAATGGGGCAAAAAAATATCAGGGATGTCAGGAAAAATATCAGGGATGTCAGGAACATGGGTTGTCTGATGCAGAAACCTGAACACAGCAAACAGAACCAACCTAGGTAAGAGGCTATGTAGGCTGCAATCATCAGAGCTCAAAGGGCAGTACAGTCCACCCCTTTGGTGCTCACATTGTACCAGATCCAGACATGGAGCTACAGAATTTCACATTGTCCCTGTAGGTTTTTCATTTTTCCCATTGATCCTTTTTATACTCCATACCTCCCCCTGTGGATTGGGAGTGTTACTCTCTACCATCGTATGTTGAAAGTATCTGATTTTCGTTATTTAACGGGGGCTCATGAGAAGAGTTTTTCTTGAGTCTCGAAAGAAAATTTGAACTTACACTTTTCAAAAATATTGGCATTTTTAAGACTTTGGATTTTTTTAAATATACAATGAGTGTATTTTATATAATGAGATGTCCATGAAGCTTCGGGGACAAGGGGATATGGATATATGGGTTGAATATTAACTGCTTTCCACAGTCACACATGATGAACAGTTGATTCCCAGGAAATGAGTCTATCTTGGGGGGGGGGGGGTAGAAGAAACTGTAGGTAGTAAGGTAGCTGGAGGAAGTAGATGATGGAAGTTAAGATAATCTGGGCATGCTTTTGAAGATTACATTGGATTTATTATTCTCTCTCTCTCTCTCTCTCTCTCTCTCTCTCTCTCTCTCTCTCTCTCTCTCTCTCTCCCCTACTCTACTCTTCTCTCTGCTTCTCATCTTCCATGCTGTGAAAAGCTTCCTCCTACACTTATTCCTGGTCCCATTACAATGCTCTGCATTATCTCTTCTCTACAGTTAATAGAGTCAGTGACCACAGAATGAAATCTGTATTTAAAACTGTGAATAGAGGCATGTATTTTGTCACAGCTGGCAATGAATAAAGTTCATGCTCTTTGATGGGCTATATTTTAAATATTTATCTTCTAAGAGTGTTTTGCCTACATGTATGTAGATGTACCACATGTGTGTTCTGTACCCATGGAGGCAAGAAGAGGGTGTCAGATGCCCTGGATTGGAGTTGAAAATGGTTGTAAGCCTTTGTGTGGGTGATGGGAACTGCTCCAGGGTCTCAGAAAGAACAAGTGTTCTTAAACAGTGAGCCATCTCTCTAGCCTTGGTGAGTTATGTTTTGCTGTGGGACACAGTAAATATACAAATAATATCTATGGTCTGATAAGTCTAATGAGAAAATGGAAATTTTCAATTTTCAATGTCAAATTTCAATTTTCAGTTATGGTGAGTTATGGGTTTGGTAGCTTAGAACAGATTCTCTTTGTAGATGGATTTCAGCAAAAACCTGAGTAGAGTGATCAGTGAGACAGTTACAGATGAAACATTTTAAGCAGGAAGAATATAAGGAGCTAAGGCACAGCAATGGAAACACACATGTTGAAGAAATGTTGTGCATACCAAATTTATTAGTCACATGATTTAGTAGACTTTGACTTTATCTTCCAGGAAGCTTCTAGCATGTTCTAGCCCTCAAGGACAAGTCCTAGTCCTCAAGGGACATATTATCTCCCAGGGACTGTAACAGAAATAGTTATAAATGCTCAATCTCCTGATTCAACTACCTCTAAACAGTTGGGAAAATTATGGCAGAAACTCTGTGTTAAATGGATATTGTTAAGGAATGAAAAATAGAAGCCTGTGTACTTGAACTAGCTGCGAAAGAAAGCCATGTTCATTGCCATCAGTGCTGACAGATACAGACACCATTGCTAGGCAGAATATGGCAAAGTATAAGAAGGAAGGAAAATATACATTTTCAACAAGTAATTTAGGATGGGCATAGACAGACAAGACTATCATTTAGTTAAGACAAACCATACACCACTGTTTATATACAGAGCTGTCAGTAACTGTCAGGTAGAATGACATATAAAATAAGAACATGTAAAACAGTTGATGTCCCAAATCTCTGTTTCTATCCGCATTAGATTGAAATACAAATAACGTAGTGTTAGATTGAAAATATCCAAGTACTCAGGAGGCAAAGGCAGACGGATCCCTGAGTTCAAGGCCAGCCTGGTCTACAAAGTGAGTTCCAGTACAGCCAGAGCTATAACACTACCTTGAACCCTTCCCCCCCCCCAAAAAAAAAGAAAGAAAAGAAAATATATCTCTTTCTGGCACTCTAATTTTGTTACAAAGAATTGTACTTTTGAATTGGCCAACTAATCTCATGCCTTCTAAAATAATGAGAATTGTGGAGATTAATCTAAGTGATCTGTAGTGATTGATCAAAGGAAATGCCCTTATCACATTCAGGGAAAACCTGGCCATGCCATCTCTTTCATTTTCAAAGTATCTCCTATTAAATATATTTTTAAATGTTTTCTCCAGTTTTCTTTTTGAGACAGGGTCTCTCTAAACAGCCCTGGCTATTCTGGAACTTGTTATGTAAACCAAACTGTAATTAAACTCACAGAGATCCTCCTGCCTCTATATCCCTAGTGCTGAGATTAAAGGCATGAGCTGCAATATTCAGCTTCTCTAATTTTTAATTAAATTCTTTTATCAGTTTTAAAGGGTAAATTGCATAAAGATTATTATATCCTTGAATTATTTTCTAATTTGTGTAATTAAATTATATTTTAGTGGGATTTCCTAAGGTTAAAAGTGACTGTATTCTGAAAAGGCAGTTTCTAATGAAGAGTTGATTTCCTTTAAGAATTGTAGCAACAGAGGACCATATCTGAGTCCACAGCCCTACTGCAGATGAGGTCTGTTACCACCATGCAGAAACCTGTGGTCTGGAGTGTCACCTGAGGCTATGTGATGTCCAGGCCTGCATTACCACTGAGGACCATAACTGTGTTCCATGGTCCTACTGAAGCAGGTGTCATTGTGTGGCCCGTGCTATCTCCAAAAGCTGTGCAGATGCTCATGGTCTAGACTGCCACCCTAGGCCATGTTGATGTCTAAGTGCCAGGCTGAACTGACACAATCACTCCCTGACCTTAGGAGAGCTAACCCTGTCACTAGCCAGCTGCCACAGCAGAGAAACTGGTCCCACCTTTTACAGGAGAGCAGTTCCCAAAGGTAAGGGTGAGGGAGAGCTGGCCCTAGCCCTCCCTATGGGAGTGGGGGGGATGCATCTTGGGAGGCCCAGGCTTACCAACCTAACTACCACCCAAGCCCACATCCCGGGCTTTGAGTTGGTCCACCCCATCTATGACCTGGTAGAATATGTAAAAGGACTGGTCCTACAAAACCATAACAACAGGATCTCCATGACTCAGGATATCTGAGAAGAGTCTCAGTGAGGGTCTAGTATTGATGGTGTAGTAGAAACCAGAGGCCTTGAACCAGACCAACAACTCATTAAACATTTACGAGTAAAGCTAGTTGGGCAAAAGAATCTGTAGCAGCTCCCAAGGAAACTATGACAAACAAATGATGGAGTGGCAGGAAAAAATGGCCTCCTTCGTGAGAGAGGCTACGAGTGTGAAGGAAAGAGTAGGAAATGAGTAGGATTGGGGTGCATGATGTGAAATTCCCAAAGAATCAATAAAAAAATATATGTAAAAGAATGACAGGGAACTTAAAAAAAATTGTAACAAAGGAAAGGAGACTTTCAAGGTAAGGAATGAATTTAATTAAAGTGCAACAAAGTCAAGAACAAGAATTATAGATCCACACTTTCTGAAATTCAGAGAATTACATGAGCCTACCATTTGAAATTAATGTTGACTCACTATCATCTGAAGAAAGTCATTCTGTCTAAGCATCTATTTAACTTGATGTCACAGAAGGTCCCAACAAAATCAGGTTTTTAAAATGCCTAGTATGTGGGGAGTTCCATGTTAGATGAATCATGGATTCTTGACAACTGAAAGAGTTATAACAAAATAGCTTGAAAAGGTGATTCTTACCCAAATAGTTCTTATCCACTGCTCTAACCTGAGCCACTGTCAGAAGTAGTGGGCAGAGAGAGCAAGCCTAGAACATTATGACCCTAATCTTCTACTCTCAGACATTGCAATTGAGAATAAATAGCCTGTCAGAGGTGAATTCAATTTCGTTTTTCTTTTTGCTTTTTTTTTTTTTTTTCATCCAAAAGACACAGAGCCAAGTGGGTAACTTTCTTAGACACATTCATATACTCACAGTTTAAAAATCTGAACAACCATAACAGAAGTCACTGTTTCCATTACTTATGTTTATAAACAAGTAGAGCCACTTCTCCTGGACAGAAACATGCCACTTCCTTTGGTGTTCAATGAGACTAGTACATCACAGAATATGTTTTACCATCTTAACCACTTGCTAAACATAATGACTGGTGTGGTTGTACAATAGTTAGAATTCACATCAGTCACACTATCAGAGAATCCAAAGGCATTGTATGATCTCAGGGGATATTTCTAGATTTCAGTGAAGAGAAACAAATATAGATAGATTGAGAACCATTTTTTTTTCTCCTTTCATTGTGAATAATTGTGTATCTATCAACTGAAAGTGAATTTCAGAAAATCATTTGGTCAAAGTCAGTCATAATGATAAAGTTGTCAACTGTCCCTGCTAGAAATCTAATAAAAAATTTCTAAGACAGTGAAAAATATGAATGCCGCACCCACACAAAACCTCTTTACAAAAGTGTACTTCCAACAATCATAAAATGAATACTGACAGTCAAATAATATTTTGACCTACATGTTACACTTAAAGCTGTATTTCTGAAATGTAAGTAAAAATTTAAAAATGTGTGGCAAATCTTTAAAATTCCCGTGTGTGTGTGTGTGTGTGTGTGTGTGTGTGTGTGTGTGTGGTGTGTGCACATAGCTGTGTGTGTTATGTGTGGTGTGCACATAGCTGTGTGTGTGTGTGTGTGTGTGGTGTGTGCACATAGCTGTGTGTGTTATGTGTGGTGTGCACATAGCTGTGTGTGTGTGTGTGTGTGTGTATGTGTGGTGTGTGCACATAGCTGTGTGTGTTATGTGTGGTGTGCACATAGCTGTGTGTGTGTGTGTCTATGTGTGGTGGTGGACACGGGGTGGGTGGGGGTAGCTGTGTGTGTGTGTGTGTATGTGTGGTGTGTGCACATAGCTGTGTGTGTTATGTGTGGTGTGCACATAGCTGTGTGTGTGTGTGTGTGTGTGTGTGTGTGGTGTGGTATATGCACATAGCTGTATGAATTTGTGTATTTGTGCATTTGTGTTTGTGTATGTGTGTGTTTGTACTCTGTACATGGCTGTGTGAGTTTGTGTGGTGTGTGTGTGTGTGTGTGTGTGTGTGTGTGTGTGTGTGTGGGGTGTGTGCACATAGCTGTGTGTGTTATGTGTGGTGTGCACATAGCTGTGTGTGTGTGTGTGTGTGTTGTGTGTGTGACATAGCTGTGTGTGGTATGTGTGGTGTGCACATAGCTGTGTGAGTTTGTGTCTATTTGTGGGTGACACCATAGTTGTGTTTGTGTATGTGTGTGTGTGACATGCTGTGTGTGTGTGGGGGGGTGGGGGGGGGGACATGGCTGTGTGTGTTAGGGGGGCCAAGCGGGGGGGGGGGGGTGTGTGGGGGCGCACAGCGGTGTGGGGTTGGGTGTGTTGGGGGGGGGGTGTTTGTACTCTGTACATGGCTGTGTGAGTTTGTGTGGTGTGTGTGTGTGTGTGTGTGTGTGTGTGTGTGTGTGTGTGGTCTGCACATAGCTCTGTGGCTGATAGGTTACCAGAAAACCCAAGCCCCTCACAATGCAGGTTAGAGATGTGTGTACAGAAATTCTTCTTGACTTTGTATTTAGGTGTTGGGAATTTGAATTGAGGTCCTCGTACTAATGTATGAACTCTTACCCTGTGAGCCATCTCCCAAAATTCTCATTTTTTAAACTATCCTGTAAGGTATTTATTATTTTTAGCAACAATTCAATTTCTAGAAATCAACGATAAAAATAATTAGAATTTTATCAGAGCATTATTTGTAAAAATGAAATCATATGAACAAACTGGATATCTGTTCCTAAAGATGAGTCTGTAATAACTTACGGCATATTGAAATATCATCTATCCTTTAAAACTCATTATCTTTTTTACAGTGCTTGTGTGAGTAACCCTTGTTTTACATACTGTTTGCCTCAAAGCTTAGGAGTAGTGATCTTGGCAATTTTATTATAGTAAGTAATAGCAAATTATTAAAATTACTTCATTTCATTATTATTGAAAATCTCTTACAGTGTCTAATTTATAAATTAAACCTTAGGTATGTATGTTTGTGTATAAGTGACATTTGGTATTAGGATGGCAGGATCTAGAGTCACATAGGAGACAAGTCTCCAGACATACTTCTGGGAAAGTTTCTAAATTAGGTGACTTCTGCTCATATCTGTGAAGGATTATCTTTATCAGATTAATTGATGTGGAAGGGTGACACCATTCCCTGGGTTGGGTGTGGGCCCACAAAAGGACAGAAGCTATCTAAACACCAACACATACTCATTGTTCTCTGTTTCCTGGTGTGGATATGATGTTACCAGCTATTTGAAGCTACTGTCTTGACTTACCCCTGAACCACATGATGGACTGTATCTTAAACCACTTTTTAAAAATTCATATCTTCATGCAACATTTAACATCTGTCTGTACTGGTTAGGTTTATGTCAACTTGATGCAAGTTATGATCATCAGAGAGGAGGGAGGGAGCCTCAGTTGAGAAAATGCCTCTATAGGGCTTTTTTTTTTTAATTAGTGATTGATGTGGGAGGGCCCAGCCCATTGTGAGTAGCACAATGCCTGGATTGTCAGTCCTGGGTTCTATAAGAAAGCAGGCTGAGGAAGCCTGCAAACAACACCCTTCCAGGGCCTCTGCATCAGCCCCTGCCTCTAGGTTCCTGCCTTGCTTTGGTTCCTGCCCTCATTGTTTTTGATGATGAGCTGTTATATGGAACTGAGAGAGAAATAAGTTCTTCCTTCCCAGTTTGCTTTCAGTCATAGTTTTCATCAAGCCATAGTAACTAAGACAACATCTTAAAATTTGTCATTATGTTATCATCCAGATAAACACAAACCTGGCCACACCCCTTGGGCACCTAGCATAGTGCACCTCCCCTGCACACATGGCAGGCAGTTTCCTGGCTCTATACACAAGTACAAAAGTCCCTTTAAGAGACAAGCTCTGCCTATTTTTGCTCTCTCCATGACACAGGGCTACAGCAAGACCACCAAGAAGAGTCCCAGTGAGAGCCCAGCATCCACAGTGTAGCAGAAACCATAGGCCTTCCTTGAATCAGACCAACGTCTCTGCAATGAACACTTGCAAGTAAAGATACATGGGTAAAAGGGTTCACTGTGTGACTCACTGTGGCACACTACAGCTTCCATGATGAGGTTGACTTTTCCTTTCCTTTTTTTCTCTTAAATCATATACATATATATATATATATATATATATGGAGGGGAGGGAGGTTACAAGAGCAGTGGATGAGTACAAAGAGATGAGGAAATGAATGGGATCAAGATACAGGATGTGAAAGAAGCAAAGAGTAAATTCAAAGAAAGTTTAAAATAAATAAATAAATAGAAAGAAAAAGCAGCTTCTCCAGGAAATGAGATTCCTTAAGATCATATATACTCAAACAACAAAAGTGGACTCATCATGTTGGTTTGGTTTTATATATGTGTGCATGCATACACACACACACACACACACACACACACACACACACACACACACGCAACAATAATTATCAAAGAAAAAGAGACCATCAAAGACCATCAATTAAGAAGGAGTAAGGAAGGGGCCTTGAGAGGAATTGGAGGGAAGGGACACAGGGGGGGAGAGGCTGGAGGGAGGGAAGAGGAAGTTATAGATTTATACTTTAACATATACATATGCATATATGTGTGTGTATACATATATACACACATATAGATTAACTTCCTTATTGAATCTTTAAGGGTTTCACATCATGTACCACAACATTCTTCCCTCATCCATGTTGCATTCCCCCCACAAAACAAAGCAAGCAAGCAAAGAAAAAAAAAAAACAGAACAGAACAAAAACCACACCAGAAACAGAAAAAAATCCCTGCTTCTTCCTTCCTGCCTCTCCACCACCTCTTCATCCATCCTGATGACATTGGAGGCTTCGGTGTGTCATATAGTGACATCCTAGCTCTGGGTGGAAGGAACCGCCATGCAGGTGGGAGTGGTTCCAGTGGCTATGTGGCCACTCTTCACCAGGTTTACTTGAAATCACAGAGATCTGCTTGCTTCTGTCTCCCGAGTGCTGGAATTAAAGGCGTGTGCCACCACACACAGCTGCAGTCTGTCTTTTTAAAACCATTTTATTCTTTTTCTCTTCCAAGCCTACATATATTTTAAAACACACTGTAAAACTTTAGCGGCTTTTCTTAATCTGAACCTGTTTTACTGTAAATCTTTATCTTTTTCTGTCCATGAGTCTTTATCTGGTAAGCAATGACATTGCTAAAATGAAAGTCATAGCTGTGTTAGTAGCGGTCTATCCAAGATGGTGGCGGCTACTTTTACCGCCAGAACTAAGAGCTGTGCTCACTGCCTTGGTCTACACTACCAGCAGGAAATAGTAGAAAGAATGACATCCAAATTCCCAAATATTGTTTATAAATGTTTGTTTTCATTTATATGGGGTTGGTTATAAAAGGTTAATGACAACAACCAATCTCTTTTTAAAGTTAAAAAGGGAATTATGGTATAGATATGAATACTTTGCTTTGGAATGGATTTTCATTTATTGATACAACTTAAGGTCAATTTTGTGGTATGTATATTTCTCCTCTTGTTTAGGTATTGTGTTTATAAATCTCATTTAGAAACATAATGTATAAATTAGTACAGATTATAGCTAGTTACCTATGATAGTCAAAACTTAGAGTTAAGTTACTTAGGTTTTCAAGATGTATTTGAGATGTATAGGCATTCTTCAAACCTTTCAAAGACCTACTGAATATGGCATTTAAAATGGTTTAGAGATTTTCTTGACAGTGAGGCACAACTGCTCCTGGCAATACTACCTGCATCAGAAAGAAATATAGACATAGAAGAAACACGTGATGAAGTTTGCTTTCAATATGGCAAAACTAGCCATTTAAGCATGATACTGCTCTTGTCTGGACTGTTTGACTTCATGATGTATAAACTGGACATGCAGGACTCACAGAAAAGTGACTGCTGATTCAAGATGAACATTGCTACAGCGTTCCTGCTTCATGGAAGAGTCTGCCAGACAGTCTGCAGGACACAGAGAAAAGTGACTGACAAACTACCAATACAGATAGACAGTTTAAAGTTTCCTGCTTTGCTTACAAGTTTGCCAGCACACTATGGCCTATAAGCTGAAGATGGAACATTTCAGAAGAACTTTGGGTGACTGACCAGGGTAGTTGTCTCTGTCATTCTAGAGTTTACATACTATCCTTCTGTGGTCTTTGATTGAGTTGAAGACAGATAGTTACAGTTATAGTTTTCCTTAGGATTAAAGATAAATTACATATAAGACTTTAGACTCATAAAGATAGGATAGATGATAGAATATTTTCTTAAATCTTGCTATATGTTAATGGACTAAATATTGTTAACTGTGATTCTTACTTGATAAGTGTTGTATTATATATTTTGCTTTGTTAAGGTTAAAACCCTTCTTTTTATTTAGACAAAAAAGAGGAGATGATGGGAGATGTGATTCCGTAAATATGTTTTTCATACTGGTTAATGAATTGGCACTGTTAGCCAATAGGAAAGCAAGATAAGCAGGACTAGGAGACAAGGAAGATTCTAGGAAGTAGTTGGGAGGAGTCAACATGGAGAGACTGGAGAGAGCAGAACACCGTCCCCTCTCTCTGGTAAGATGAGACCATGTGGAAATACTTAGATTTATAGAAATGGGTTAATCATTAAAACAGAGTTAGCCAATAAGAAACTAGTAACAGGCCAACAGAATTATATCTAATACAGAGTCTCTGTCTGTTAATTGGGGCTGGCGTGACAGTGTGACCAGGTTGGCAGAAAACTTATTCCTAACAGACCTCCCTCCTCAGTCTACTCCTAACCGCCATCACCATGGTGGGCACAGGAGGAAGCAAGCTGGCCTCCAACATTCGCCAAATCCTCTCCATCTACCTTTCTTCCCTTATGCGTCTTTCCATAGTGTATGAACCATTCCGCTTCTCTAACAATTCTATGCCCCTTATTTCCTGAAAATGAGGGGGGGGCCACACACTGGTGCCTAATGGGTGGGCACTGCCTGGGACCAAAGACCCTGGTTTGCTTTCTTTACCTGCTGGGTAGGTCCTAGGCCCAATGTCTCTAGCTACATAGTGATAGATAATTTTTTTTTAAACACTGAATGCCGATAGCCTGGATAATGGGTCTTCAGCTTTTATAAACAGGCAAATGCTCACTTATATGGAGTTTGTTACTTAGTGCTCACATCTTTACTGCTTGGAGAAGGTTAGATTAATAACTGCCTTGTTAGATCAATTTGTAGACAGAGTGAACTCTTGCTGTACTTTAAAATCTCATAAATTATCTATCTTCAAAGCAAATCAGAGATTAAATTTTGTGTCTTAAATATACTTATTTAATATATTTAAAATAAAAAATTGAGATGAACTAAAAATTATGTAGTTAAATATTCTTTTGCAAGTGTAATCAGGAAAATTGAATTGCTTACATCTCTTATCATCTAAAATTATGGAAAAATTTAAATTTAGCAGGCCTGGCAATGTGTGTCTGCATTTTGAATTGTGTTATACCATGAAAGAAAGGATGGTAACTAGAATTCAGTTGGTAGATGCCAGCATCACTTCTAAATGTCTCCAATGTCATACAAATTTGAATCTCAAAGGAAAAAATAAAAACCAGCTGCTGAAGGACATCCCACCCAAGGATTTACCTGACAGAAAAACATCAATAATGCCAACTTTGAGAAGCCTTGTTGTACAGCCAACTATCTGTGCCACTTCCTATCTGTGCTTATGTCATGGTCTAAGGGAAGGAACCAGAGCAATCACAAATCCTTATCCAGTTACAGCAGGTCATAGTGTCCCTTCCCATTGCCTATGGATTATGTTAGACCAGTAAAAGGCCACAATTACCTGGGATTTGTTTACAAACTCATAATTTCCAACAAGGTACCTGAGTTGTGAAACATGGCTAAGATTTCTTATTTAGATATAGTTATAGGGGATACAGATGTAATAGAGGGAAAGTACCTGTGTTCACACTACGTACAGAGTGGAAAGGATGATCCAGCAGAAGAGATAATGAATTGCTCCCTGCCACAAATCCTTGTTTTATTTCTTGGGAGGGGGCTCTGTTTGTTTCAATGCAGAGTTGTTTTTGCCCAGGCTGGCCTTGAACTCACTAAGCAGCTCGGGTTGATTCCTGATCCTTCTGTGTCCATCTTTCTAGTCCTGGAATTACAGGCACACACCACTACATACATAGCTTGCCACTCTTTTTGAGCACATGGAAGTACATGATTTTACATCCCTAGTCCCACAAGGAGAATGGCTTTAAGGGGGTAAGGTAAGAATTACACAGATACACATATTGGGCTGAAGGAGTTCAGAATACATAGGGAAAAGTAAAATGGTCAGAGAAAACTCCCAGTGGACACAGACAAGGAACCATTCTCCTAGCCCCAGAGCCACAAAACAATCTGTAAGAATGTCTAATCCAAATCCCACCATGAGTGGAGTCACTGTTGCATGCTGTGCATGGGACAAGCAATTCTGTATGAACTTTTTGTTATGGTGAGTACAGAAACTAGGTCTGGGCATACAGTCCCATAAGGTCTACAGAAAGAATGGAATTATTATGGAAGCACTCGGTGATGGTCATAATAGCAACGATATTATCGGCAAATAGCATAATAATTATGTATGCTGGGAATTTATTTTTAAAAAATAAACTGTCTATGTCACCATAACACTTATCCTTTAAAACAGGAGGTTTTGTGATATTAGTTCTTTGGCATACAGACTACACGAATCTGAAAGTGAAAGATGTCTGGACACAATGGCATCTGAAGAGATAAAGACAGGATTTTTAAAGGCACTAAAATGGGTGTGCAGACATTAACACAGCTGTGGCTGCAGATGAGCATCCCTGTGGTTAGTTTCTTGGCAGGTAGCATGTGGAGGCTTTGAAGTGAAGGGCAAGTAAATGTCCTGATCACTGAGGAGCTAGAGAACAGGTCTTGGGAGGTTAATAGGGTTGCCACGGCAGGAATCCAACCGAAACAGTAGAGGTGGTAATGTTGCATGCCAGGTGGCTGGCAATTGCCAGAGATGCAGTCAGAATGGGCGGGGGGGGGGGGGGAAGCAGATTTGCTTCAGGGTAGACAAAGAACTAAATGATATTGAGGGTGGAAATGGGGGCCAAGGATAAAAGCTATGCCAAGAATGAGGGAAGGAGTCAATGTGCCCTTGCCATCAGATTGGGGCCACTATGGCAAGGTGTTGAATATGAAACTAGCTGCTTGGAAATTTTTATATATAAACAAAAATCTTATAATGCCTACCAAGCTCAGTTAACAACAATCTGGAGTTCAGAAGAATGGCCCGTCTGCATCTGAGTTGCCTGAGAGAAGGTCTGTGAGTTCCACAAATATCTACATCAAAAACTCCTTATAAGGGACAGGAGAAGAATGTGTAAATCTTCAGGATGATTGAGAGTGACTCTCACCAATGAGAATAAATTATAATCACACATGTACATGGTGATTTAAATGAGAATGTCTTCTATAGGCTCATATATTTGCATGTTTAGTGCCCAGTTGACAAACATTTGGAAAAGATTAGAAAGTGTGGCTATGTTGGAATAAGTTTGTCCTTTGTGGAAGAGAGGTGTCACCAGGCCCAGTGTGTCTCCCTCTGTCTCCATCTGTCTCTATCTGTCTCCCTGTCTCTCTGTGTTTCTCTCTCTCTCTCTCTCTCTCTCTCTCTCTCTCTCTCTCTCTCTCTCTCTCTCTCTGCTTATTGCCTGTAGACCAGGATGTAAAGCTCTCAGCTACTTCTCCACGATCACCATGCATGCATGCCTCCCTACCATAATGATAATGCACTAACCTTCTGAAATTGTAAGCAAGTCCCAAATTAAATACTTTCTTTTATAAGAGTTGGCTTGGTTATGCTGTTGCTTCACAGCAATTTAACAAGACAAGGAATAAAATGCTTCAATGAAGCAAACTTGCTGCCTTGTCTGTTAGCATAAAATATTAATTTAAACATTAATGAGATGAACACCTGGAAGGGGGTTGAAACCCACATTGTGATCCTGGTGTATATTCAAGGGTCCACAAGGGCTGTGCAAGCATAGGGACTTTGAGCTCTGCATATACCCGATTCCCTGTTCATATACTGTCCATAAAAATCTCCATGAAGCTTTCTGTGTCTCAAATAAGAGACTTCCTGTAGAGAGCCACTGGTGCCATTCCCGAAGATGGCGCCGGTTTCCTGTTCATAAGCCAGCAAGGCGCGGATGCACGATCCACGTCATGGGGTGACCGTTACAAGCGTTGCAGGCTGCACCTGTCAGTAATGGACATGACTCCTCTGAGCATATATAAGCAGCGCCCTTTTTCCTCCTCCGGGTCTTCCCTCAACTTGCTGTAATGAGCTGCGCAATAAACATAGCTGCAGAAGAATCCTGTTGTTGAGCGTCCTTCTTGCAGGCAAGGCAATAGCGCTCAACAACTTCCTGCATCTATTTTGTGTGTGTGTGTGTGTGTGTGTGTGGAGTAGTTACTGAAAAATTATGATGTGAAATACAAAACATCTCTTTAGACTAATGTGTTACATGCTCTCATTAATTTAGTGAGGGTAAGAACAGAGTTGCAGTTTCCAGAAAACATATTTTCCTAAGGAAACGTCTGCAGTATATGCTATCCTAAAAGGTTTTTTTTCTTTTTTAATTATTTTATATTGTCTTTATCCCAATAGAACAATTATTCCCAGCTGGGCTCCTTTTTCTGTTTTGGTATACTTACAATTTACTAATAATAGATATATATAATTATGAACTACAATGTGATATTTTGATACATAAATAGATATGGTAAAATGATCAAATGAGGCTAATTAGCATTTTATCAGCTCATGTTTATCAGTCTTTCTAGTGAGAATACTTAGAATCCTCTTTTTGAAGGTATTTTGAAACACACATTATTACTAACTATAGTCACCAAACACAACAGAACTCTACAGAGAATTGAACCTATTTTAAAATAACTTAGTGCCTATTGGCCAATATCTCCCCTGTACCTACTCATGTCTCCCTTCCTAGCCTGTGGTAACATGATTCTGCTATGAACTTGACCTTTTCAATTTCTGCATACAAGTGAAATAATTCAGTATTTCTGTGTCTTATTAGACTACATACTTGAGGGAAAACCAGCCTATCATTTCTCTATACTCAAACTGTATTTAGTTGGTACTCACTGATAGAGCTAACAAACAGAGTACTAGAAAAGAATCAAAATATTGAAAAACATCTGGCTGAAATAACACAAAATGAAGACTATATTCAAATTAGGATGCTTAGGAAATGTAAGAAAATATTGAAGCAAATATGTAATTGGAAAAAAAAAAAAAAAACAAAACTAAAGAATTCCCAGGAAGTGTTCCACCTCATCCCCCGGGCACGGGCCACCAGGCCTCCTGAGGCACAAAGACAAATGGAGCCAAGTGGGAAGGGAAGAGCAATGGCAGAGTGAGTGTGAGGAGGAGGGAGCTGACACAAGGCTTGGTTGGTGCCTTGCTGCCCATAAGGCCCTCCAGGATGGAGTGCTGATCTATGTCAGAAAGCCTGCAGGCTCAGCAGCTGATGGAGAAAATGTTGCATCACGGAGTTTTCTCCAATAACTTCTTCAAAAGCCAGGGATATTCCCCTCGTTTCAGGGCACCTTGGCCCTCTTCAGGCTGCTACCCTGTTCTCAAATTCTTCGATCACAGTGAAAATAGGAAGTACATTAGTGTACAAATGGAATTCCTTATGACATTTTCATATATACATCTCTCTATATGTGGTTTATATTTACCCTCCCTCCATTTACTCCTTTGTCTCTCCTCCCCAACCTCTCCTGCTCCAGACTGACAATCCAGACAAACTGACTCCAACAGCCTTATAGTCTTTCTGTTCCACATTCTCTTAAGAATAGAGGATGATAGGAGAATGCAGGAACTGGGATTGACATGTAAAACAAGCTTGTTTCATATTTAAATTAAAAAAATTTAAAAATACTCCAATGTAGGTACACTGTGGATTAAATAGCTTTTGGATTGAGAACCCAAAGTGTTTACAGTAGTATTTCTGTGGGGCCTGAAGACGCACAGGGCAGGGGAGGGGGCGTTCCAGTTCTGTATAGAAGTTAAAAGAAGAAAATTCAGAAACACAGAGCATCTGAAAGGTGGATTGCCTTCCATAGTAAAGAGAGAAAAGAATAAACTGTGAGGCTGCTTTCAGGTCTGGAATGCTGGGGTTCTGGAACGTACCCCCCCCCTCCCAAGCCAATGAACCTAAGATCTGCAGCAGCAGAATTAGAAAGCTGAGTTACAGAGTGAATGGGCACGTCTGTGGTTTTCTTTTAGGGGTGGTTTTATGCTGATAAATCCATTCTTTTTTTTTTTTTTAAGATGAGGGGAAAATCTGAAAATTAACAAAAGTGAAATTCTTCACTTCTACCACTGAAGCAAAGACGGAGTTATTTACTGTTAAATAGAACATCAGGCAGCTGTCTAGAGATGTCTGTTTTTCTTACTGTTGTGACAGTATTCCCAGGGTCCATCCTCTACCAGTTACTCTTTCACTAGCAAGCGGGTGGCGCTGATAAATTGAAGGTATTTCTGCAATACAACTTCTTTAATCTTTGCCCTGCCTTTTGGTCTTTTCACCTCATGTGGCTCATGATTTATAGAGCATAGGAACTGCAAAGGACCTGAGTCACCCTCGAATACAATTCTCCCCATTATACTGAAAAGGAGAAGAAATTGAAGGGAAGTGCTCCATCCAAATATCAGCCTTCTCAGACATTTTGTGCATTCCAATCTAGGGCTAACCATTATCTGGGATGCACCACATTTTCCATTTTACACTCCACCAGTAATCTCACTTACTGAAATCCAGTTCAGGGGTGAGAACTCTATTATATGCATCACAGAATATTTGTTTTTAAATTTAAAATTAATTTTCAAATGGCAAAAATATTCTCGCTGTAAACAATTCGAGCCTCTCAGAAGAGTGTGGAGTAAATGAAAAGAACTCCAGTGACTAGTGTGCTTTTCAAATGCTGTGCAGGAGAACAAATACAGCTATGTCCATGAATACACACATACATCTATAAGATTTTCACCTAGAAAACCATATGAAGAATCGTCATGTGTCTTTAAAGCTGGAATGCAGTTCTCTAGTGGTACACGCAGATCTGTCTACCACATTGCTTTCCTTCATATACTTGTTAGGATATCACTCTTTTATAGTCATTTGTAATATGTCCATGATGTCTTATATGTTACTACTATCAAAAGATGAAGTCTCATTCCCTCAGCTTAAATACAAGTCAGCCACAGTTACCTATTTCTATTCCATAGAATCTGAGAAAACCCATTTTCTTTTCCCCTTTTCTCCTTGTAAACACCCTTGATGTACAGCTTTTCATATTTGTTTGTGTGTTAAATATTGAAGCATCATGATGTGACCTATAAATGTGTATAGCTACTAAAGGCAAACTCAAAATCAGAACTGGGGAATGATGCTCAGTAACATTTGCATCACATTCACAGGCGCTGAAATAATAGCAACAACAAATAACAATGTGTCTTAGTTAGGGTTTCTGTTGCTGGGATGAAACACCCTAACCAAAGGCAACTTGGGGAGGGAATGGTTTATTTCAGCCTTACAACTCCAGGTTACTCTATCATCTAGTGACTGGGCAGGAACCTGGGAGCAGGAACTGAAGCAGAAACCATGAAAGACTGTTGCTTCTTTTCATGCTCCTCCTGGCTCCCTGAGCCTGCTTCTTACATAGCTGTTGGCTACCTGCCTAGAAGCTGCCATAAGTGGGCTGGGACTTCACATATCAATCATTAATTGATATAGGCCCCCACAGGCTTGCACCAGGTCTGCCTAGTTGGTAGCACTTTTCTCATCTGAAGCTCCCTCTTTTTCAGTGACTCTAGCTGTGATGGATATAACTTGACTACTGTTGTAATTTAAAAAGTGGCTCAGAGAAGGATGCCATTTGAGAGAGAAAGAGCTCATGTGGAGAGGGTTTTTATTAGGGAAAGGGGAATGGGAAAAGGGGTAGAGATGGAGAGGAGACCAGCCTCTGGGGACAGGAGCAGCAGAAGAAGAAAGAGAAGCAAGAGGGTGGGGGGGGGGGGGACAGAGAAACAGGCAGAGAAGCAGAGAGAGGGAAAGAGACAGAAGGGGGGAGACAGAGACAGGAGGTGGGCAGGGCCCTTTTAAAAGGGAATATAGTGAGTGTGCTCTTAGTGGCTGCAGCTAAGGACATTTCCTGTCAGTACCCCAAGGTTCAGATGCCTGAATACTAACAACTACATCTGGAGTTAATTAAAACCCAAGGGGCTAGGAACACCTATGAGGGATTTTTCTAAATTAAATTATTTGAAATGGAAAGACCCGCCTTTAACACAGAATTTTTGAGGTGGGATTATCCACCTTTAATCTGGGCCACACCTTCTGGTGACAGCCTTAAATAAAGGACATAGGAGAAGGAAGTTTTTGCTCTTTGACTGCTTGCCCTCACTCTCACAGGCAAGCTTATTCTTCCATTGGCATTAGAGACTACTTCTTCCAGATTCCAGTGTATACTGAAGACCAGATGAGACACCCTGCCTCGTGGAGTGAACAACGGTAGACAGCCATTGTTGGCCTAGCTAGAACACAGCCTACAAGCCACTATAATAATACATACATATATACATACATACAACATACATGATAGATAGATATAGATAGAAAGAAGATAGATAGATAGATAGATAGATATAGATCAAAAGATAGATGATAGATGACAGATGATAAATAGATGATTGATAAATAGACAGACAGACAGCAGATGATAGATAGATTGATTCATTCAGGTCTGTTCCTTTAGAGAACCCTGACTAATACACTAGTTTATGTCAAGGTAACAAAAACCTAACTGGGATAACATGATTTTCAAGTGTTAGTGGTCTGGTTGAAAGATCCTTGATTTGGGAAAGGTGATAGCTAGTCACATTCACGAACAGTCAGCTGGAATCTCCAGAGAATGAACCAAAGAAAGTTGATAACAGGTATCAGAAGGTGTGTGTGTTACATAAGCATTTGGAGACAAAGTCCAATGTCATCCATCCCAGATTAATTCACTAGGTGTGGTAATTTAAAAGGGTATGGCTCCCATGGACTCATATGTTTTAATGCTTGTTCCATAGAGGATGGCACTATTAGGAGGTGTGGCCTCATTGGAGGAAGTATATCACTGTGGGGAAGGCTTTGGGGTCTCATACATGTTCAAGCCATGCCCAGAGAATTCACTTCCTATTGCCTGACAATCAAAATCAGCTCCTTCTCCAGCACCATGTCTGCCTGCAAGATGCCATGATGATAATGGACCAAGCCTCTGAAACTGTAAGTCACCCCAATTAAATGTTTTTCTTTATAAGAGCTGCCATGGTCATAGTGTTTCTTCACAGCAACAGGAAACCCTAAGATGTAAGGAGTAAGGATTTTCCGCCTGCCGCTGGTCTTGTCCTGCCGCCACTCCAGCCCCAATTAACATACAGAGAATCTGTATTTGATATAATGCTGTTGGCCAGGTACTACTTTCTTATCAGCTAGCTCTGTCTTAAGTATTAACCCATTTCTGTTGATCTATGTATTTTCACATGGTCTCCTTACCGGGGAGTGGGGCAGGAGTCTGGTCTACCTGGTCTCTCCATCTTGACTCCTCCTCACTCCTTCCTCTTTCCTCCTTGTCTCCTAGTCCCTCCTATCTTCCTTTCCTTTTTGCCAACAGTGCTTTATTCATTAACCAGTGTGAGAAATATTTATAGAGTATCTCCCATCATCTCCTCTTTTTTTTCTAAATAAAAAGAAGGGTTTTAACCTTAGCATAGCAAAATATATCACACAACAGTTATCAAGTAAGAATCACAGTTAACTATATTTAATCCATTAACATTTAGCAAGATTTAAGAAAATATTCCATCATATATCCTATCTTTGTGTGTCTAAAGTCTATGTAACTTATCTTTAATCCTAACTAAGGAAAACTATAACCATTATTATCTGTCTTCAACTCCTACCACAGAAGGATAGTCCATAAACTCTAGAAATGACAGAGACATCTTGCCTTGTTAGTCACCTGAAGTTCTTCTGTAATCTTCCATCTTCAGCCCATAGGCCATAGTGTGTCTGGCAGATTCTTCAGCAAAGCAGGAAAGAAAAACTGTCTGCCTGTATTGGCAGTTTGTCAATCACTTTTCTCTGTGTCCTGCAAACTGTCTGGCAGATTCTTCCATGAAGCAGGAACTCTGTAGCAATGTCCACCTTTAATCAGCAGTCACTTTTCTGTGGGTCCTGCATGTCCAGTTTATACAGCATAAAGTCAAACAGTCCAGACAAGAGCAGTATCTTGTCCAAATGGCTAGTCTTGCCATATTGGAAGTAAACTCCATAATGAGTTTCTTCAATGTTCATCTTTCTTTCTGACGCAGGTGGTGTTGCCAGGAGCATTTGTGCCTCACTGTCAAGAAAAACCCTAAACTATTTTAAATGCCATATTCAGTAGGTCTTTGAAAGGTTTGAAGAATTCCTATCCATCTCAAATACATCTCTATATATCTACAAAACCTAACTAATGCTATAAATTTTTACTATTATAGGTAACTATCTATAATCTGTACTAAATTATACATTACATTTCTAAATGAGCTATATAAACACAATACCTAAACAAAAGGAGAAATATACATATCACAAAATTGACCTTAAATTGTATCAATAAATGAAAATCCATTCCAAAACAAAGTATTCATATCTATACCATACTAAGATACTAGGTTTAAGGAGCCTCCTTTACCCAATGAAAGGGAGTGTCAATAGTAGACAGTGGAAATTACAATAAAAGAAAGGAAGACTCAGAATATCTGCACTGTATTTTTAGGAATGATGATTTTAAAGGGAAGAAATGGCAGGTGCTGTCATTGGCTTTTCCTGGTCAAGATACATTTTTTTTTCCTTTGGACGTGGGGGACTAGCTGTCTATCCCCTTCTGAATATCAAAGTACCTGCAGGTATCATTTACCCCTTAGGATTTTTCAGTAAGGGGCAGGTGGGTGTATTTCATTCTTATTCCACTTGAACCTGTAGAACATCATTAAAGATCACATTTCAGGTCTAAAGAGAGCTAATTGATGATGCTCCCTGGCATAAGAGTCTTGTGGTGCTGAAAATAATCCCCTTTTACTGAAGTGAATAAAGTTCACTTTGGAATGCTATAATGAGGTATGCAGGCAAGCATCATATGTCTTTAGGAAGATTTAGATCAGATTCTCATCTTTGATTTGAGTACTGATGTCTTCTAAAGAGAAATATTTCAACTCCTGTGTCCCTATGCATATGTATGTGCATAGATACATATATGCATGCAAGTCAGTAAAATAAAAAAAAAAAAACAAGAACATACATAGAAAAAAAATGGCAGGTGGATGGCATTCAAAAGGCTTATGGGGGAGAGGGAAAGTGCCAGGGAAAGCCTCCCTTCTCAGCACTTGGCTGGAGCATCCTCTGAAGCCTATTTCAAAAAAAAAAAAAAAAAAAAAAAAACAGAAACAAAAAAACAAAAGACCTGCTGACACTGAGTGAGCAGCCCAGCAACTTAGTGCTCATGGGAAAACTCAAAACAAGTATCACAGGAAGTCACTAAAATCCTAGTCTTCAGGGGAGGAACTCTGAATCAAAACCACTCAGTATTCAAAAAGATCAAAACTGGATTAGAGCCAAAGTCTTCAAAGGAACTTAGACTCCAGGATCTAAGCAGAACACTGAACACTGGGAAGGATCCACCCAGGGGTGGATTCAATATTCAAAAGCCAACTTTTGAAGACCAGACAGCCATCTGTGATTCAACTTCACGACAGCTGCTCGTAGCTGAGGCTGGCATTCTCCATTAGATTCCTGAGAGACTCCCAGAGGTGTGACCAGCATTTTCAACTCAGCCAGTAAGCCACTGACTGGTCACTGAACAGACTAGCATCTGTAACTCAGTTTCTCAAAGGAAACCCAGGGAAAGGACAACACTTGCCGATTGGCCTATGAAGGACCACCATTAGATGGGACCAGCATCTAAGCCCTAACTTCTCAGGGGAATGACTAGAGATATATCATGATGTTTTGGAGGCATGGGAAAAAGCCCAAGAGATCTGAGATGAGAACCTGCGAACAACCAGATGGATTCCTACTCTGTCCCAATCCAGCCTTCTTCTCCTCACATTTATTTCTTCTTTATTTACTATCCAGCCCCATCCTGCTCTGTTCTTGTTTTCTCTAGCTCTTTATTCCCCTATTCTTTCCTCTTTCAGTTACCTTGCCCCAAGAACATGGAGTGCCTGGGTCTGCAGAGTCACTGTGTCTCACCTTCCCAAGAGCTGGAACTACTTCAAGTTACCTGGTTGCATTTCTTTACAACACTCTCCCCATTCCCTTTTTTACTATTACTGGATTTCTACAAAGGGCATGCAGTTTGATAGTAAGATGGTGTTCTAACCTCAATGAAGTACTGGGGGACATTGCATTTGGTGTCCTCAGCATCAGTCTAGGAAAGAAAAAAATCTCAACCCTATCTACTACTGCTCTGTAACTCAATTTTTTTTCCCAAAATGAAGTAGTGAGGAACCTACCTTCTATGGTTGTCTTGAGGATTATATGAGTTAATTATGAAAACCACAAGCACATTGCTGAACGCAGTAAACATTAATATTATGGTTTTCCTCTCACTTCCTGAAAAGGATTATAATGGCACAGGAAATAATTTCAAGAATTGGCATGTAATTACATGAAATGGAAAAGCAATGCACTGCCCAGAGTGAAGAGAAAATCTACAGAATAAAAAAAAATCTTTACGAACTTCACATTGAGCAGAGTCTAATATAGATAGAAAGAACTGTGAAAAGAATAAACACCAAGAAAAGCCCAAGTCTTCCAATCAAAAAATGGGCCAAATAACTAAATAGAAGAAATGGAAATGGCCAATAAATATTTGAAAAAGTGTCCAATATCCTGAACTATCAGGGAAATGAGAGTTAATATGACTTTAAGATTCAATCTCATACTGGGCAGTGGTGGCTCATGCCTCTAATCCCAGCACTTGGAAAGTAGATGCAGGTAGATCTCAGTGAGTTCAAGGCTACCCTGATATACGAAGCAAGTTCTAGGACAGCTAAGATGTTTCACAGAGAAACCCTGTCTCAGAAACAAAACAAAACAAAATTCTATCTCACTGCAGTCAAAATGCCCATCATCAAAAACAACAAATATGGGCCAGGATAGGAAGACAGAGGAGCCCTTTTCAGTACTAGTGAGAACATGAACTTGTGAAGCCACTATGGCAGTCAATTGAAAGTCCCTCAAAAATATAACTACCATCTCAGTCAGCAGCTCTAAATCAACATAACATCAGTCACAAAAGCTAAGTTATTCAACCAGTCTTGATGCCTATCAAAAGGTGAACTGACAAAGAAAATGGGGTTTATATACAGAGTGGAATTGTCATAAGCCATAAAGAAAACTAAAATTTACAGGATATCAGGTAGAACTTGAAATCATTACTTTTAAGTGCATCAGACTCAGAAATATTAATACCTAAAATTTTCCTCTTATTTGTGAACAAATTTAAACTTATAAATTTGTATATACATGAATATAGTGTGTATGTACACTATGTGAGAATACAATTTGTGTATGCATTTGTATACATATTTATAATATGCACAAATTTATAAATCAAGATATAAAACATTCTTAGAAATAAAAAAGCTCTCTTATTCTCTTCTCAAGATTTCTTCCTCTTCCATGTATCAACTATCCATCCTCTATCACCACCCCTCAGTTTCACTTGATCTTGACCCTCATAGTAGTGGAATAGTGTATAATGTTTTGCTGTGATTTTAATTGTCCCTATAAGAGGGGTGAATGCATGCTTATCCTGTCTTTATCTCCTGAAGTCCAGATTCCAGGCATGGATCATTCACCCCACTTACAAGGGCTGCTCAGGGGTGAATATGATCAAAATATATTGCAACATGTATATAACTCTCAAAGGATAAATCTGAAAATAATATTAAGACAAAATGTGTCACTTTAACTTTGTACTCAAACTTATTTATTCCATTTATATTAAATACTATTTTAACCTTACTCCGCCTCTGATTTTACAATATTTCTTACATGTGCTACTTTGTTTTCATTTCATCCTTTTCATTTTTTATTGTTTTGTTTTGTCATTTTCTCATATATTTAGTATATGCATATTTTGATATTCTTATAATTATTACATAGGAATTGAAGTATGCATACATGACATTACAGTTATCTTAGGTCAACATATTTAATGTTTGCCAAAAAAATCAAAGGCCTTGCAGCAAGTTCGAAACTAATTCTCACCTTTTCCTCTTTTGTGCTAATACTGACATATAATTTATTCTCTCAACTTTGAAATGCCCTTTGGCATTCTCTCATATTAATTCATGTATTTATACTTGCTGCTTCTTTTTAGTCTTTCTTCTGATTTGTACTTCCATCTGAAGCCATTTTCCTTCTAACCACAGTTTCTTTTTAGTATATGTAATTTTATAGTCCAAATCTGCTTGGAGTGAATTGTCTGATTTTATCGAAAACAATTTTATCTTAATTCTTGAGGCACAATACTTGCACATAGAAGTGCAATTGTCATTTATACCACATTAATAATGTCATTCAGCTTTAATTGAACATTCATCTATCAGCTTATTCTTTATTCTTTGAAACTAAGTTATTCTCTGTGTTCTCATTATCAGCAGGCTAATGTGATGTTTTTATTTTGTGGTGGGCCTTGAGGTTGTGCAAGACTCTTCATATGTACCTAAGTCTTCTCATAGCCCAGACTCATTGTCTCTCTTACTTTTAAGACTCGCATTATCTAAAATTAGAGGTTTATGTGGTGCATCATTAACTATTTTTTCTGCCTTTTGCAGCTGTCCATCCTTTCTATGCTTCAATTTGATAATTTTGCAAAATATTATTCATTTACATCCAAACTGATATTGCACTCATATTTTCAATGATTAATTTTAGTTTTGATATTCTGGGATTCTAGGCTTTTCTATTTAACACTTTTCTTTTAAAATCTAAACATTTTTTTACAATTCTTTGTCTTCTTTTACATCTTATTGAATAAATTGTTATTAATAAATTATTCAAATACCATGCTTGCCTTACATGGTAGCTTTGGTAGCTAATGGTTGTGCATGCTTCTACACTATTTTAATTTTCTTTGCTGCAAGGCCATTTTTCTTTTCTTTATTTACACTATAGACATTGTCTGTGGAGAATCACAACAGATCTGCATAATGCTTTGCTTTGAACTCCAATTTCTGTAATGTAGCTACCAATATCTGCTTGGCTTCTAATGTCCCCTCTGCTATATCCTAGTGGCCACCCTCTTGCTCTGTACATTGGATTCTTAAGAACCACTCATCATATAAAATAAAATTTACAGTCAGATCTCTCTGAGGTGCTCTCTCTGGAATGTTTCTCATCTGTTCAGTAAGCTCTCCATGCTCCTTCATGAACCTATATTGACTACTGCTTTCCCATTTTTTTTTCTACACCCTCCTCTTTCAGAGAAAGCACCTTAGAAAATATCCTTAAGATGAAAAAATCCACATGAATATAAACATTATGTAAATTTTAATCTGAGTTATTATTTCATTTGTTTTTGTGGGTTTCCATTTTTTAAAGGATTGCAATTTCTCACACATAATTTTAAAAACAGAAGTAAAGCTGCATTAAATTTGATTGTTCTATATTTTATGACAAAGATGGTTTTCTTTGTTTTCCAGGGAGTTAATATACTTCCTGAGAACAGTTTGTATAGACATTTTGATTGTTAGGTAGAGAAAATTTTCATTCTAGAATTCATGACAGTTTCAATGATTCCCAATAAAATTAAGAAGTCCATTGTATTATATATTATAAAAACATCCCTCAGTGTGTCCTTCAGCAATCTTTTGATTTCAAGTTTTACATTTAAATTATTATTTATGCTTAAATATTTGATCAATCTTAATTTATTTATGTAAAATGTAAATTCAGTTTTTTTCTCAAATGCTAGCCAGTATTCTCAATGCTGGCATTGTTTTTTCTATACTTGTGCAAAGCAAGTTCAAGAACACATCCAAAAAATTGTTCACCATGAACAAGTTGATTACATTACAATGATGCAAGGGTAGTTCAACTTATGTAAATCAGTAAGTGTAATTCACCACATACATAGACTTATTCCTCTCAAGCAGCCTTCACGTGGCAGGAAACTGCTATTTTCAGGGCTCTCTAAAGCCTGCCTGTGCCCTATGTGTAGTACTGGAGGTTAAGATTCTATCTACCATCATCTAAGTCCTAGAAAGTCTGGAAGTTCCCACTTTCCAGTTCAGTTCCAGGGGATTTGGGCCTTGAAGCAAAAATAGTCTGACCGAGTCTCCATCATCTGCATTTACTTTACATCTCTCTTATGTCTCCCTTGAGATCTAAAACATCTTGAAGACCTACTGAGATCAGTGTCACTGGGGTCTGTTCAAGTGGCAATGTAAGGACCGAGGAGAGTAGTTCATGTGGTGTATGACAGTGAGGAGGTCAAAGGAAAACAATGGAAGAGAATGAAGACACTGAACTGTTTGGGCTATTTCTACATTATGGCATGAATAGAGATCTTCCCTCTCTCGTTCTACTACTGCATTTTCTTTTCCTCAGTTATATTTTTTATTTGGCATAGGAAGTGCTTTTTATTGGCATATTTCAAAGGTCATGCTTAGCTTACCTTATATAGATTTCTTTTCCCTATATTCCAGCATACTCCAGAGTTTTTCTTAGTGGCCATAACATAAAACATCGTTCAGTTACCCTTCATCCTCTTCATTGTCTTTGATGCTTTGTCCCCTGCACTTTATCTCCTCTCTCCTGATTAGCTGCCCATCTATGTTCATCTATATTCTTCTCTACTTTTGAATGTAGTTTTTGTTTTTGTTCATGAAGCTATTTTCCAAATCAACTTGATTTCTGTTTATAGTGTATGAGGAACGATATCAAATGTTCTTTCTCATTTTGTCATTCAAAAGAATCTTACCATATTTCTCTGAATGACCAAGGACAACTTGAAGCTATTTTTCATGTTTTTTGGTTTGTTATTTTTTTTTTTTTTTGCATTCTTTTTTTTTCTGAGATAGTTTGATCCTGTGCACTGTTGAATTTCAATCTGAATGGCTTGGGGCCTCATCTTTTGAAATTCTTTGGAAGTATGGAAATACACATAACAAGTTATCTTATTTCTGGTCACAAAAGAGTTTTTAAAAACAAAGCTTTGTATCCTAAGTATTGATGCAATTTTCTTTTTCAATAAAATGAACTGTCCATAAAAATAATTATTTAAATAATACATTGCAATTTATATATTTATCTATGTGCATAATGTATCTTTTTCGATTTTTTTCAATTTTAAAGAAACTATACAACCTAGCTGGATGTTGTTGTACAGGTTTATATTCCCAGCATGAAAAATTAAGCCAGTAGAAATAGAAGTTCAAGGTCATTTTTAGCTTACATAATGAGTTTGAGGCCAGAAAGGAAAGAAAGACACTGATTAGAATAGTCCCAGGGACAGGGACTAAGAGAAATAATCTGTAGTCCAGATTATTTACTATAAAACAAAACAGCAAGATTGGTGTATAAGCTCATGCCTATAATCGCACCACTTAGGAGGTTGAGGCAAGATTACCAGATGTGAAGCCCGCTTACACTATATAGTGAGTTCCAGGCAAGTCTGGGTTATACAATAAGATTCTGGCTCAAAACCCAAAAACAAATTAGAAAAAAAAGAACAATAATAGTATATTTCTCTATGTTATCAACGATCAATTTATCTATTTCATTAATGCATGTCACCTAGCATCTTAGGTTTGTAATAGTCCTTGAAGTCTATCAATGGTGCAAGCATAAACAAACCCACAATGGAGGTTTACATTTAGAAAGTATGGGAGCATTTTGAAGCCATGGCATAGGAGAAAAAAGCCTAGCAAAGGCTCTTTCAGATACCAGGATTTATGCTGACTTGCCATTGAGTTTGATACAAAAGACTTGGCAGATAAGACTGAGATTTTAAAACAAAAACAGAAAAATCCCCCAGATTATTGCATTTTTGCAATATTTTCCAATTTTTAATTGTGTTACTTTGTGAATCCCTTAAAATTGTTTCCTAAAATGAGGTGTATACACAGATCAAGTTTGGAATTTGTAGTTTTATAGACAGCCAGTGACAGAGTTAACTTTCTGTGAACAAAATCTTCTCTCAGCTATTTAAACACTAAAAGGGAACCCTCTGTTCTATTCTGGATAAGCAATCTAGTAGGTTATAATTTCTCCACAATAAATGCTTTAAAATCAACTCAGAGAATAATTCCACAATCTAACCCCAAAGAAGAAGTTTCTAGAATGCATTACCACATTGGAAAGATCCCACTCCTCTTTCCAAGTCAGTCATCTTGGCAAGCATAGTGGCCTTATATCAGATGGGTGGGCGGAGAAAAGGCTGCATCCATGGAGCCTGGTTATCGTGGGGGAAAAAAGGATCTGGGAAAATGGATAGGCTGAATAGATGTTTATTCAGGGAGAAATAACTTACAACAGAGACAGATGAATGCCAGCAGGTTCCAGTCCCAAGGATGCCTCCAGATGCTCTCTGTCTCCATCCAGGAAGCAAGAGAGAGCTCCAGGGTTCGACCCCAGACCTAGTTCTTCTACATCATGTCTGCCCGTCCCCACCCCCAATGTGCGTGGTCAGTGCAACAGGTGCAAGTAGGTGAATATCTCACTACACCCTGTGATGATAATAGCCCCTGACAGTCCTGCAGCTCTGCCAGTCAGGAGCATGATTCTGCCATCAATTGGCCTTGAGCCAGGTGGTAGTGGTTAATGCCTTTAACCTCACCTCCGGGAAAGCACAAGCAAGCAGATCTTTAAATTCAAGGCTAGCCTGAACTACAGAGTGAGCTCCTGGACAGCCAGGGCTAAAAAGAGAGACACTGTCTCAGGAAGAAGAGAAGGAAGAGGAGGAGGAGGAGAAGGAGGAGGAGGAAAAGAAAGATAGATAGGGAGAACTTCCAAACAGCTACTACAAAGCCAGTATCAGTCTAATACCAAAGCCAAGTAAAGACATAACAAAAACGTAAACCCCAGGCCAATATCCTCATGAGCACACTTGCATAAACCATTAATAACATTCTTGAAGACTAAGTATATCAAAGTGATTACCCATAAAGATCAAGTAGGCTTGATTCCAAAAATTTATCTCAATAGATACAGAAAAGACCTCAATGTAAAACCTGAAACATTGAAACTGACAGAAGAGCATGCCCTACAAGACACAAGTCTAGGTACGGACTTTCTGAGTTGGGCTCCATTCACTCAGGGACCTCATAAAACTAAAAAGGTTCTGTACAGTAAAGGACACCATCAGGTGAAGAGGAAACTCACAAGGTGGAAGAGAATATCTACCAGCTATACATCCTATAGAGAATTAGTACCTAAAATATACAAATATCTGATTTGAACAAAGTCTTATCAAAAAAGAAGTAAAATCAGCTAAGAAATATCTATAAGTGCTCAAGATCCTTACCAATCAGGGTAATACAAATTAAAAGTAATTTGAGATTTCATCTTACCCCCATCAAAATGGCCAAAACAAAGAAAACACCTGACAACAGATGCTGGCAAGAATGTCGGGAAAGGCCCTCACTCACTTTTGATGGGATCCCAAACTGGTACAATAACTATGGAAACAAGTGTGGAGACTTCTCAGAAAGCAAAAAAATTAAGCTACCACATGACCCAGCAAAATCACTCCTTGTCATGTGTCAAAAGATGCAATATCCTTCCTCAGAGATACTTGCTCATTATATCATTATCTATATGTCCATGCACTAATGAATGGATAATGAAAACATAGTAGATATAAGTAAGGTTATTCTATTTAGCTATAAAAAAAATGAAATCATGAAATTGTCATGTTAATATATGGGACTAGAAAATATGTTGAAGTAACCCAGACCCATAAAGACAAACACTATATATTCTCTCTTTTTGGATCTCTTATTATGGGTCCTAGTTCCTAAATATAAAATGGAGTGACATGGACATCTTAAAAATAGGAAAACCGTGAGAGAGGAGAAGGAGCTCTGGAGGGCATTTAGTAGGATCCAGGCACTATGAAGAAAAAGGGGGGAAACAGGAGAGGTCTTTACTTCAGAAGGGGATGGGGAGAACAGTAAAATAACACTAAGGATGTTTGTTAAAGCTATATAAAAACATATGCTTTTATAAACTTACTATCAAATACATTGTGTGTGTGTGTATGTGTGTGTGTGTGTGTGTGTGTGTGTGTGTGTGTGTTTACGAACCACCACTATCTCCTGCCACCACCCACAGAAGCCAGTGACTATATAACAAAAACTCCAGTGCCAGGCAAGGAACCTTTCCTTTCAAGTTGTTGGCCAGAAAATCCAAGAGACTCACAAAACAATATAAGATATTGCCTTCACCTTTATTATTATTATTTTTATTATTATTATTATTCACCTTTTATTATTATTGCCTCCCAGAACTTAAAGGTGAGCACAAACTTTGGGTACAGAATTGGAACAATTGAACTGGAACTGACCCGGAAGTCCTCTTCTTAAGAGCTAACTGTCATAGAAGCAGAAGGTACTATGCAAGCTGCCATGGGAGAAAGGTAATTAATAATTCAATCCAGCTCTAAGCCTGTGAACCACAAAGACCAGCCCTGCAGGGTATCCCCAGTGGTACCATAGAGGCATTAATATTTTAGTAGTAACCAACAGATGTCTAATTGGACTTATGGCCCACTAAATAGGGAGGAAGTCAAGCCTGAATTCTTACTTCTTGTGTTGTAAACATTGTATGTTTTGTAGTTCTCAAGGTATCAGCTTTTCAATGCTCACATTGTTGCCTGATTTATCCATGTGATTTATTTACTGTTTGTTTGGATGCTAGGTGTCCTTTTCTCTTTTTATTTTCTACTTTTAAGGATATGCCATATGCATAATTACTCAGAGGTTTGTATTCATCTCCTAATGCATAATTAAATGCCTAAAAAAGTATTTTGTCAGGCTGCCAAGATAGATCAGAGGCTATTTTCCTAGAAGACCAGAGTTCAAATTCACACATCCAAGTCAGGCATCACAGAACCTTCTGTAACCCCAATTCCAGGGGATCTGACACTCTTGTTTTGGTCTCTGTTGGCATCAGGCATGTATGTTGTGCCAAGACATACACGCAAACATACCCACACTCATAAAAGAAAATAAAAATGTTAAAGTACTTTTTTGGTTCTTATGACATCACACCAGTTTGTCATGAAGAACCATCATGTCTATGTGATTAGTCATGGAGCTGATCTCTTTATAGTACACTAAGATTTTTAGGAACATTTTTCTCAAGGATTTTTCTGATCTTCTAAAGAATCCTCCAGGTTTCTATTGTGGTATACATGTCAGGCTGCTGCTGCTTTGAGAATAGCCTAGGTGGATAAGGAACTGATGACCCTATATGTTTGATATAGACTTTAAAATTGTGTGTGACTTTCATGCCACACACAAGAGGGTAGTGTTTTATATAGAACCCATACACAAAACTTCAAGTTCCATCCTTAATTTCTTAGCCAATTCCTCTTTCTCATCATCCATTATCCTCTCAAATCAGAGGTTGTGGAGGATGAGCAGGTCACTTTTTGCTAGTCTTCTCTACTGCTTATGCTTTAAATTATAGTGAACTTTGTTTACTATGGCTGCTATAATAAATACCATGAACTGGGAAGCTTATAAGCAACAGAACTTTATCAAATCCAGTCCTGGAGACCAAATTTTGAGTAGGCTGTGTGTTTAGTGAGGAAACAATCTTAGTGAGAAATACCTTCTGTGTCAATATGTGGCAGAAGGTAAAATAAGCTTCCAGAAACCATTTTGGAAAGTCATCAACCACACCCATTATGTCATAAGATCTATTCACTTCTTACAGGTCTCACCTATTAATAGCACAATGAACATTGGGTTTTGTGATGCGTAATTTTATGTCAACTTAACACAAGTCATCTGAGAGGAGGGAAGCTCAATTAAGAATGTGTTCATAAGATCAGGCTGCAGGTAAGCTTTTGGGGAGTTTTCTTAATTAGTGATTGATGGCAGAGAGCCCAGTCCATTGGGGGGGGTGTCATACCTGGGCTGGTGGTACTAGATTCTAAAAAAAAAAAAAAAAAAAAAAAGCAGTCTGAGCAAGCCAGAGCAAGCAAGCTAATAGGTAGCTCCCTCTGTGACCTCTATCAGATCCTGCCTGCAAATTCTTGCCCTATTTGACTTCCTGTCCCAACTTCCTTTAATGATGAGCAGTGATAAAGAAAGGTAAGTCAAATTAATCATGTCTTCCTTGGTTTGCTTTTGCTGATGGTGCTTCATCACAATAGGAACTCTAACGAGGACAGGCTTCAACATGAACTTCAGAGTGACCAGTATTGAGAAAAATAGGCTCCCAAGACATGGTTAAGTTGCTTTGACAATAAACTGTTTCCACCTTTCTATAGTTTCTTGAGCTCTTATTTATTGGTGATTTATTACCACAAAGAAGGGCTTTGTGTTACAGACTGGTGTTTGTGGGGTTGCAATCAGAACCAGCTGATCAGCCCCAGGTCCACAACTGAGTGAGGATGTGTGGTTGGGGGAAAGGCTAGAAATGGACGATAAAGGAAAGACAAAGACATAGAACAGTGTCAAGAGGGCAGGTTCAGTCCATATTGGATGCACCCAGTTTATTCAGACACCAACTTAAGTAATCAACCAAAGGTGGAGATGGCAGAAGACTTCCATTATTATGTATAAAGGGCAAATAGCAATTACTTCCCTTAATCCTAAAGACACTCGATAGCTGTGTGTATCACCTAGCCTTCAGACAGTCCAGACAAGAGCAGTTTCTTGCCCAAATGGCTAATGTTGCCATATTGGAAATAAACTCCATAATGAGTTTCTTTGAGGTCCATCCTCCTTTGTGACACAGGTGGTGTTGCCAGGAGCAGTTATATCGCGCTGTCAAGAAAAACCCAAAACCATTTTAAATACCATATTCTGTAGGTCTTTTAAAGGTTTGAAGAATGCCTATCCATTTGAAATATATCTCTATATATCTAGAAAACCTAACTAACCTAAGTTTTGACTATTATAGGTAACTATCTATAATTTTTTAATTATACACTACATTTTTTAATGAGTTATACAAACACAATACCTAAAAAAGAAGACAAATATAAAAATTTACCTTAAATCTGTATCAATGAAAATCCATACAATGCAAAGTATTCATTCCTATATCATTTCTATATTTTTTTGTTTAGAAGGAGATTGACTGGGATCATTGACCATTAAAAAACCAAAATTTATAAACAATGTTTGAGAATTTCTGCGTCATTCCTTCCAAACTGCTTCCGGCTGGTTGGGGGCACTGTGAATCATGAAAAAAGAGAAACCTGGCCAAATCTTGGCTCTAGTAGTCTGAAGCTGAATCATCCCAAGTGTTTTCAATGTTGGATCACCTTGGTGGGGGGGGGGTTCTTACTTCATCAAACCATATAAATCTGGAAAGAATCCACAGCTTTACATTTTCTGTGGAAACACAAATAAAGCCTCTTTTCAAAAGTAACATATCCTTAGATTCAAATTCTGAAGTCAAAGCATTTTCGAAATATATAAGTTGGATTAATTCAGCATCATTGATAATCAAAAGTCTTTTAGCAGTTGTTGCTATTTCCTCCGCAGTCAAACAATTCATAGACAACACAATAGCATATAGTATCCAGACTCTGTGTATTTTCCATGTTTACATGGCTTTTTTATTACTCTATTTCTTTTACTTTTATTTTTTCCTTTTATGAGACAGGATTACTCTGTGTACTTTTGCCTGTCCTGGAATTCACTCTGTATACCAGGCTGGCCTTTAAATCACAGAGATCTGCTTGCCTCTGCTCCCGGAGTGCAGGGACTAAAGATGTGTGCCACCACACCCAGCTACTCTATTTCTTCTTTTTTTTTTTTTTTTAACACTTTATCCTGTTTCTTTTTCGCTCAAATGCCTGCATATATATTTAAACACACTGTAAACCTTCAGAGGCTTTACTTTTGCCCTCTGAATCTGTCTTTACTGTATATCTTTATCTTTTTCTGGCCATGAGTCTTTTAACTTCTAAACAACACTGCTAAAATTAAAGCCACGGCTGTTTTGGCCGCCATCTTTCCAAGTGGTGGTACATTTACCACCACCACTGAGAGTTGTGCTCACCACCTTGGTCTATGCTGCCTTCAAGCAGCATGCTGCCAGTTTGGAGATGGGGTCACTGCCACTGTCAGTTAATCATACACACCATTCAATTTTAGCAGGGCCTCTTACAATAGCCTTTTAATTTTTTTAGCTTATGCTGAGTCAGGAAGACTCCCTTAAAGGAACCGTGCAAGTCTCTGCTTGTCTCTAGCAAAACAGAGGCCACCTGAGAAAATGCTGGTACCAAGAGGCTGTGCTTGACTTTGTTCTTTTGTTTCTAAAATCCATTTTAAGCTTTTGTGATTCTATGTGGAAACTCATGCCACACATTGCTGGCACCATTTTGTATCTTGATGTTTTCTAGCCCAGCAGGTCCCACCACCCTTCACAGCTCCAAAGAAATACATGGAAATGCTGTATTAATTTTGAAACTGTTAGCCAGTAACTAGCATTTGTTATTGGCTAGCTCTGTCTTAATTATTAACCTATAATTACTAATATATGTATTTCTACATGGTCTTATCTTACATAGAACATCAGACTCATGAGTCCTCTCCTCCTAAGATCACATGGAAACTCCGTAAAAAAAAAAAAAATTACTAAAACTCATCACACATAAAACCTCACACAACACCCCACTCTCACCACTAGACAGGAACACCAGACAGAAACTTAACAAAGAAACTAACAGAAGTTATAACACAATTTAGTTTAACAGACATCTACAGAACATTCCATCCAAACACAAAAGAATATACCTTCTTCTCAGTGCCACATGGAACCTTCTCAAGCTCAACCAAATACTCGACAACATAGCAAACCTCATCAGATACCAAAAAATTGGAATAACCCCCATATCTTATCAGACCACCATGTTTTAAAGTTGGAATTCAACAACAGCACAATTGCAGAAACATTACAAATTCATGTACATTAAACAGTTTGCAGTTGCACATTCCTGAGTCAAGGAAGAAATAAAAAGAAAGCAATAAAAGACTCCTTAGAGTTCAATGAGAATGAAGACACAACATATGAAACATATGGGACACTTTGAAAGCAGTGCTAAGAGAAGAGTTCATAGCACTAAATGCCCATATGAAGAAACTGGCGAATGGTTACACTAGAGAATTAAGAGCACAACTGAAAGCTCTAAAACAAAAAGAAGCAAACTCACTCCAGAGGAGTAGACACCAGGAAATAATCAAATTGAGGGCTGAAAGTAGAAACTAGGAAAATGATACAAAGAATCAATGTACCAAAGAGTTGGTTCTTCCAGAAAAATCAACAAGATAGATAAACCTTTATCCAAACTAACCAAAACAGAGAGAGAGAACATGTAAATTAACAAAATCAGAAATGAAAAGGAGGACATAACAATAGACACTGAGGAAATCCAGAGAATCTTCAGGTCATACTTGGAAAAACTGTACTCCCCAAAATTTGAAAACTTAACTTAAAGGAAATAGACAATTTTCTAGGTAGTTATCACTTAACAAAATTAAATCAAGAACAGATAAGCAATTTAAATGTACATATAACCCCTAATGAAATAGGAGCAGTCATCAAAAGCCTCCCAACCAAAAATAAATAAATAAATAAATATAAAAAAATAAAAAACAAAAAGCCCAGGACCAGATGGTTTCAGTGCAGAGTTCTACCAGAAATTCAAAGAACAGCTAATACCAACACTTCACAAAGTGTTCCACACAATAGAAGCAGAAGGGTCACTGTGAAATTCTTTTTATGAGGCTCTAATTATGTTGATATCCAAGCCACACAAAGACAAAACTAAGAAAGAGAACTATAGACCAATATCCCTCATGAACATTAATGTAAAAATGCTCAATAAAATACGGGCAAATCCAATCGAAAAGCACATCAGAAAATCACCCACCATAATCAAGTAGGCTTTATCCCAGGGATGCAGGGATGGTTGAACATAGGAAAATCCACCAATGTAATCTACCATATAAACAAACTAGAAAAGAAAACTGACATGATCATCTCACTAAATGCTGAAAAAGCCTTTGCCAAAATCCAACGCACCTTCATGATAAAATTCTTGGAGAGATCAGGGAAAATAGGAACATACCTAAATATAATAAAACCAGTATGTAGTAAATCAACAGTCAACATCAAACTAAATGGAAACTAAATGTTATTCCTCTAAAATCAGGAATAAGACAAGGCTGTGCACTCTCTCCATATCTCTTTAATATTGTATTTGAAGTTCTAGCTAGAGCAATAAGACAACAAAAGGAGATCAAGGGGATAAAAATTGGAAAGGAAGAAGTCAACCTTTGCAGATGATATGATAGTTATATAAGTGACCGGAAAAAATCTACCAGGGAACTCCTACACCTGGTAAACACCTTCAGCAAAATGGCAGGATACAAGATTACCTCAAGACTCCCAGGGTTGGCCCCTGATCCTGCTGCTCCTGTGTCCTGTCCCCATCGAGAGCACCCTTGGAGCTCTGATACACCCCCACCCATCCCCACCGCGAGCCTACCCCCCCACTCTGTGCCCTACCCTGTCCACTGTCCTGCCGCTCTTGTTGAGCACTGGGCCAGAGGGTAGAGCCAACAGTCCACCCTACTTCGGAGACTCCTCAGAGCAACTCTGAACAAAGGAGATCCACACAGGAACACCCATAATTTTCACATGCTTGGTCTCTGACCCCACCTCTAGTCCTCTGCTGGAGCCCCAAGCCCCTCCCAGAGATCCGCCTATCTCTGCTGGTCCACTCTGAGTTCCTGCCTGCAAGATCCTTGACACCCAAATCCGGGCCTCTGCTAAAGAAAAAGGCCTCAGCTGGAGAGTCCCAGTTTCCAGTGAGATCTGACTATCCTGCAAAACCTTCCCAAGTTTCAGCTCAGCCTTTGTCTTCTTCTGCCAGCCATTGGCTAGAGCCATTGGCTAGTGGCATCTTCTACTGGATCCTCAGCCCTGACACCATTCCTGGGTCCCTGTCTGTGGAGAGACCTTCTAGAGAGCTAGGATCACCCAGAGCTACAGATATTGAATCTCTGACCCACATAAGCCCACCGGGGAAGTACCATAGAGAGAAGTGGAGGCCCTACCAGCACCTACTGGAAGAAGCTATTGGAAGAAGACAATACAAGAAAACACCTAACAACACAAAGACAAGCATGACACCACCAGAATCTAGGGAATCTACACCAACTAGAACAGAACACAACAACAAAGCAGAGGAAGCAGAAGGGAATGACTTAAAAATTACCCAAATAGGCTGAACCAAAAAAAAAAGACCCCTCAACATGTAATAATCAAAACACCTAGCATACAGAATAAAGAAAGAATATTAAGAGCAGTGAAGGAAAAAGGACAGGTAACATATAAAGGCAGACCTATCAAAATTACACCTGACTTCTCCATAGAAACCCTCAAGGCCAGAAGGTCCTGGATAGATGTTCTAAAAGTATTAAGAGAACACGGATGCCAGCCTAGGCTACTATATCCAGCAAAACTCTCAATCAATATAGATGGAAAGAACAAGATATTTAATGACAAAACCAGATTTTCCCAATATGTATCTACAAATCCAGCCCTACAGAAAGTATTGGAAGGAAAACTCCAACCCAAGGAAGGTAACTATGCCCACAAAAATGTAGGCAACAGAGAATCCAACTACACCAGAAACCAAGGGTGAAGCAGAACAAATATATTCACAATACCACTGCCAACAACAAACCTAAATCAAACAAGCATCAACAATAAATGGTCCTTACTCACCCTCAACATTAATGGTCTTAACTCTCCTATAAAAAGACACAGGCTAACAGAATGGATACGAAGACAGAATCCATCCTTCTGCTGCATACAAGAAACACATCTTAGCTTCAAAGATAGACATTACCTCAGGGTAAAGGGTTGTGAAAAGATTTGCCAATCAAATGGAAATAAGAAGCAAGCAGGTGGGCGTAGCTATCCTAATATCAAACAAGTTAGACTTCAAACCAAAATTAGTCAAAAGAGATGAAGATAGTCATTTCATATTCATCTCAGGAGAAATCCATCAACACAAAGTCTCAGTTCTGAACATCTATGCCCCTAATACAAAGTCACCCACATTCGTAAAAGAAACACTACTAAAACTCAAAGCTCATATAAAACCTCACACACTTATAGTGGGAGACTTCAATACACCACTCTCAACACTAGACAGGACCACAAATCAGAAACTCAACAAAGAAACAAAAGAATTAACAGAAGTTATGTCTCAACTGGGGTTAACAGACATCTATAGAACATTTCATCCAAACACAAAAGAATATACCTTCTTCTCTGCTCCACATGGAACCTTCTCTAAAATCGACCACATACTAGGTGACATAACAAACCTCAACAGATACAAGAGAATAGGAATAGTCCCTTGTATCTTATCGGACCACCATGCTTTAAAATTGGAATTCAACAACAACACAAATAGCAGAAAACCTGCAAACTCATGGAAACTGAAAAATGTGCAATTGCACCACTCCTGGGTCAAAGAAGAAATAAAGAAATTAAGGACTTTCTAAAATTCAACGAAAATGAGGATACAACATACCCGAACTTATGGAACACCTTGAAAGCAGTGCTATGAGGGAAATTCATTGCACTAAGTGCCCATATGAAGAAAACAGAGGATAGTCACATGAGAGAATTAACAGCGCAACTGAAAGCCTTAGAACAGAGAGAAGTGAACTCACCCTGTAGGAGTAGACGCCAGGAAATAATCAACTTGAGGGCTGAAATCAACAAAATAGAAACCATGAAAACAATACAAAAAAATCAATGCAACAAAGAGTTGGTTTTTTTTTTTTTTTGAGAAAATCAACAAGATATACCAACCTTTATGCAAATTAACAAAAAAGCAGAGAGAGAGAACAGGCAAGTTAACAAAATCAGAAACGAAATGGGGAACATAACAATGGACACAGAGGAAATCCAGACAATTTTCAGGTCATAGTTTGAAAACCTGTATTCCACAAAATTTGAAAATTCAAAGGAAATGGACAAATTTCTGGATAACTATCACTTACCAAAATTAAATCAAGAACAGACAAACAATTTAAATAGACCTATAACCCGCAATGAAATAGAAGCAGTCATCGAAAGCCTTCCAACCAAAAAAAGTCCAGGGCCAGATAGATTCAGTGCAGAATTCTACCAGACATTCAAGGAAGAACTAATACCACTACCCCTCAAACTGTTCCACAAGATAGAAACAGAAGGTTCATTGCCAAACTCTTTTTATGAGGACACAATAACTTTGGTACCCAAACCTCACAAAGACACAACTAAGAAAGAAAACTACAGACCAATATCCCTGATGAACATCGATGCAAAAATACTCAATAAAATACTGGCAAACCGAATTCAAGAATACGTCAGAGAAATCACCCACCATGACCAAGTAGGCTTCATCCCTGGAATGCATACATACAAAAATCTATAAACGTGATCCACCATATAAACAAACTGAAAAAGAAAAACCATATGATTATCTCCCTAGATGCAGAAAAATCCTTCAACAAAATTCAATACCCTTTCATGATAAAGGTCTTGGAGAGGTCAGGGATAACAGACACATACCTAAACATAATAAGAGCAATATACAGCAAATCAACTGCCAACATCAAACTGAATGGAGAGAAATTTAAGCCAATTCTTCTAAAATCAGGAAAAACACAAGGCTGCCCTCTCTCTCCATATCTCTTCTATATCGTACTAGAAGTTCTAGCTAATGCTATAAGACAACAAAAGGAGATCAAGGGCATCCAAATTGGAAAGAAAGAAGTCAAACTGTCTCTATTTGCAGATGATATGATAGTTTACATAAGCGACCCAATAAACACTACCAGGGAACTCCTACAGCTGATAAACACCTTCAGCAAACTAGCAGGATACAAGATAAACTCAAAAAAATCAGTAGGCCTACTTTTTTCAGACGACAAAGAGGCTGAGAAAAACATCACAGAAACATCACCCTTTACAATAGCCACAAGCAACATAAAGTATCTTGGTGTAACGCTTACCAAACAAGTAAAAGACCTATATAACAAGAACTTTGTAGCTCTAAAGGAAGAAATTAAAGAAGATACCAGAAAATGGAAAGATCTCCCATGCTCTTGGATAGGTAGGATAAACATAGTAAAAATGGCAATCTTGCCAAAAGCAATCTACAGATTCAATGCAATACCCATCAAAATACAGGCACAATTCTCCACAGACCTCGAAAGAACAATATTCAACTTTATATGGAAAAACAAAACACCCAGCATAGCCAAAACAACTCTATACAATAAAAGAACTTCAGGAGGCATCACCATTCCTGACTTTAAGCTCTACTACAGAGCTATAGCTCTGAAAACAGCCTGGTATTGGCATAAAAATAGACTGGTAGACCAATGGAATCGAATTGAAAATCCTGATATTAACCCAGACACCTATGAACACCTGATTTTCGACAAAACAGCTAAAATTATACAATGGGGTGAGGACAGCATCTTCAACAAATGGTGCTGGCACAAATGGATGAGGGTGTGTAGAAGACTGCAGATAGACCCATGTCTGTCGCCATGCACAAAACTCAAGTCCAAATGGATCAAAGACCACAAAATCAATCCAGCCACATTGAACCTCTTAGAAGAGAAAGTCGGAGGTACCCTTGAACAAAATGGTATAGGAGACCACTTCTTGAACATAACTCCAGGGGCACAGACACTGAGAGAAACAATTAATAAATGGGACCTCTTCAAACTTAGAAGCTTCTGTAAGGCAAAGGACACAGTAGACAAGACCAAATGGCAACCCACAGACTGGGAAAAGATTTTCACCAATCCTATATCCGACAAAGGGCTGATCTCCAAAATACACAAAGAACTCGGGAAACTAGTCCACAAAACACCAAATAACCCTATTAAAAATGGGGTACAGAACTGAAGAAAGAATTCTCAATAGAGGAAATCAAAAAAGACTGAAAGACACTTAAGAAAATGCTCCACATCCTTACTATCAGGGACATGCAAATCAAAACAACTTTGAGATACCATCTTACTCCTGCCAGAATGGCTAAAATTAGAAACACCAATGATGACTCATGTTGGAGAGGATGTGGAGAAAGGGGCACACTCCTCCACTGCTGGTGGGAGTGCAAACTCATACAGCCATTTTGGAGATCAGTATGGCGGTTCCTCAGGAAAATGGGAATTAATTTACCATAGGACCCGGCAATCCCCCTCTTAGGCATATACCCAAAGGATTCACATCCATGCAACAAAGACATCTGTTCAACTATGTTCATAGCAGCACTATTTGTAATAGCAAGAACCTGGAAGCAACCTAGATGCCTCTCAATTGAAGAATGGTTAATGAAGATGTGGCACATCTACACAATGGAATACTACTCTGCAGAAAAAAATAATGGTATCTTGAAATTCGCAGGCAAGTGGATGGCACTTGAAGAAACCATCCTGAATGAGGTAACCCAGTCACATATAGAGGAACACAGTATGTACTCACTCATATATGGATTTTAGACCTAGATTAAAGGATCACTAGCCTATAATTCACACCACCAAAGAAACTAGGATACAAGGTTTATTCTAAGAGATTTATATCAAGTCCCTCACAAAACAGGGAAGGGACAAGTCCCCCAGAGCTCAGGGGAAGTGGGGGGGGGGGGTCAGCGAATGGAGAGAGAAGTAGGAGAAAACGAGGGGCAGAAAAGGAAAACATGTGCGACCAGGAAGACTGAGCCTGGTTAGGAATAGAAGACAGGAAAGAGAGAGAAAGAGAGAGAACATAAAAGAGGGAGCCAATATAGGTTTGAAGATAAAATTGAACACAAAGAAAAGTCTAGAGAACTACAAGACTGCTGCCAACAAACAATTTGAGCTTCCGTGGAAACCTACAAACATACCATAAATGCCCTTCCTGGAGAGTGAGGTCAACAACTAACTTATCCATGGAACCCTCAACTAATGCCTGTTGGAAACAGGAGCAAACACTTATACATAAACACTGAGTCGAAGTAGAACCCAGATGCAGATGGAGAGGACAAGACCAGGTTGCAGAAACACATACAGACAGCTTACCTGAACAAGGAGGAGCTAATGGGCCACCAGACTGATAGCTGGGAAGTCAGCATGGACTGACTCAGGCCCCCCTGAATATGGGTCTCAGCCAGAGGGACTGAGCAGTCTAGGGATCTCAGACAGTGAGCCAGGATGTATCCCTGGTGCACAAAAGGACCTTGTGAACACATCCCCCATGGAGGGATAACTGTCTTAATCTAGAGACAGGAGAGAAGCCTTAGTCCCTACTTCACATGACCTGTCAGATCTACATGACCCCAACTGAATGGCATTCCCCTACATATGGAATTGGGTTGGGGGGATAGGAAGGGAGGGTGGTTAGAGTGCATATGAGAGGGCAGAGAGGATAAAAGGAAGAGAAGGAGGAAGGGAGGGATGGAGGGAGGGAGGGAGGGAGGGAGGGAGGGAGGGAGGGAGGGAGGGAGAGGGAACTGGGATCGACATGTAAAATAATAAATTAAATTAAAAAATAATGTTTTGACTCCAAAATTTAAGTTCAAGGACAAGTTACTGGGGAAAAGAATTTCTATTTTTGTTTCCACAGAAAATGAAAAGATGTGGATTCCTTCCAGACTAATGTGGTTTGATCAAGCCAGACCACCTGAAACAGAGTACCAGGTGATCCTACATTCAAAACAGCTGGACAAAGCAGCCTGACAGACTTCAGCCAGGATTTCTGAATCTTCTTCGTATCCCCCATGACAGCGCCCTTTACCAGCAGGAAATGGTTTGGAAAGAACGACACCCAAATTCCCAAATATTGTCTATAAATGTTTGTTTTCATATATAAAATAAAATAAAAAATATTACTTCAAAAAGCCAGTAGCCCTACTATATACAGACAATAATTGGGCTAAGAAAGAAATCAGAGAAACATCACCCTTTACAATAGCCACAAACAACATTAAAATATCTTGGGATAACACTAACCAAAAAAATGAAAGACCTGTATAACAAGAACTTTGAAACTTTAAAGAAAGAAATTAAAGAAGATACCAGAAAATGAAAAGATCTCTCATGTTCTTGGATAGGTAGGATCAACATAGTAAAAAACAACAGCCAAAAACAATCTATAGTTTCAATGCAATCCCCATCAAAATCTCAGCACAATTCTTCCCAGATCTTGAAAGAACAATCTCAACTTTATATGGAAAAACAAAAGTACCAGGATAGCTTAAACATACCTGTACAATAAAAGAACTTCCAGAGGCATCACCAATCCTGACTTCAATACTCTGAAAATATACAGGTAGAACAATGGAATTGAAAACCCTATACACTGGAGGAAAGAAAGCATCTTCAACAAATGATGCTGGCACAACTGGATGCTGACCTGTAGAAGACTGTAGATAGATCCATATCTATCACTATGCACAAAACTTAAGTCCAAATGAATCAAAGACCTCAACATAAATCCAGCCACACTAAACCTCTTAGAAGAGAAAGTAGGACACACCCTTCAAAGAATTGATACAAGAGACTGCTTCCTGAACATAACACCAGTAATACAGACACTGATATCCATAACTAATAAATGGGACTTCCTGAACTGAGAAACTTCTGTAAGGCAAAGGTCCCAGTCAACAACACAAAAATGGCAGCCCACAGAAAGGGAAAAGATCTTCACCAACCCCACATCTGACAGAAGGCTGATTTCCAAATATACAAAGAACTCAAAAAACTAGTCACCAAAACACCAAATAATCCAATTAAAAAGTGGGATACAGAACGAAATAGAAAATTGTCAATAGAGGAATCTAAAATGGCTGAAAAATGCTTAAGAAAGTGCTCAACATCCTTAGCCATCAGGGAAATGCAAATCAAAACAACTCTCAGATACCATCTTACTCCTGTCAGAATGGCTAAAATTAGAAACACCAAAGACAGTTTATGCTGGAGAGGGTGTAGGGAAAGGGGAACACTCTTCTACTGCTGGTGGGAGTGCAAACTGGTACAGCCACTTCAGAAGTCAGTATGGTGGTTCCTCAGGAAAATGGGAATCAGTCTACCTAAAGATGCACATCCATGTAAAAAAGACATCTGTTCAACTTTGTTTATAGCAGCATTATTTGTAATAGCCAGACTTGGAAGTAACCTAGATGTTCCTCAAGTGAAGAATGGATAGCAAAAATGTGGTACATTTACACAATGGAGTACTACACAGTGAGGAAAAAATGGAATCTTGAAATTCACAGGCAAATGGATGGAACTAGAAGAAACCATTCTGAGAACCCAGTCACAGAAAGACAAACATGGTATGTACTCATTGTACTCATTCATATATGCATATTAGACATAGAGGAAAGGATTAGCAGCCTATAACCCACACCACCAGAGAAGCTAGAAAACAAGGAAAACCCTAAGAGAGACATGCATGGTCCCCCAGTAAAGGGGAAAGGGACAAGATCTCCTGAGCAAACTGGGAGCATGGGGGAGGGGGGAGAAGAAAGAGAAGGGGAAAGAAGGACATGAGGGAAAGAATATAGGAGAGATACTTTAACAGACGGAGCCATTATAGGTTTAAAGAGAAATCTGGCACTAGGGAAATGTCCAGAGATCTACAAGGATGATTCCCAACTGACAATCTAAGCAATAGTGGAGAGGCTACCTTAAATGCCCTTCCCCTACAATGAGATTGATGACTACCTTATATGTCATCCTAGAGCCTTCATCCAGTAGCTGATGGAAGCAGAAGCAGACACCCACAGCTAAGCAATGAGCTGAACTCCTGGGATCCAGTTGCAGACAGGAAGGAGTGTTGAGCAAAGAGGTCAAGACCAGGCTGGAGAAACCCACAAAATCTGCTGACATGAACAAGGGGGAGCTCATGGACACCAGACTGATAGCTAGGAAACCAGCATAGGACCAACCCAGACCCCCTGAATGTGGTGTTACTTAGTCTACGGGGCCTCTCGTAGTGGATCAGATTTATCCTTAGTGTATGAATGGATTTGGAAGCTCATTCCACATAGAGGGATGCTCTCTCAGCCTAGACACATGCTCCAAATGATGTGACAGACTTTAAAGATCCCCCATGGAAGGCCTCTCGCTCCCTAAGGAACAGAAAGGGGATGGGATAGGGGGTCGATGGAGGGCAGGGGAGGAGAGAAGTGAGAGGGAACTGGGATTGACATGTGAAACAAGATTGTTACTCACTTAAATAAAAAAATATAGACAGGAAAAAAGTTAGTCATCAAATATAACTGAGAAAAAGCTGCCGGTGACACCTCTCTCTCTCTCTCTCTCTCTCTCTCTCTCTCTCTCTCTCTCTCTCTCTCTCTCTCTCTCTCTCTCTTTCAGAAGCTGTGCACCTCTAAACATCTCTTTTGTCCAGTAATGGCCACAGTGCCAATCTTCAGCTAAGAGAATGGGCACAAAGAATATGGAGAATGCTGTGGCCTGTCCTGTAAGCATAAATAAATAATGGACTTCTGTTCTCTCTTCTTTCAGTCAACTGTTACATATGGTAACACAAACTAGCTTCAAATATGCAAACAAAGATAGCCTTTTAGGGATGTCAGATCCAAAAGATAAAGAGAACCTGTATCTCTTTACCTTATAGAGCATCGAGCACCATCTGTCACCCTAGACCACTATACATATGCACCAGTAAATGAAACATTGGGTTCTACCTATCTTGACAGATTACCCTATAACCAATATATGTAGATTAATGAATGGCTAGAAGTGTTTTAAGTGGAGAGTTGAAGAATAAATTTTGTGACTTCATTCCTGGATTTGCTCTTAGAAACAAATGGTTTGTGCTAGAATAATGGGAGTGTTCATTACTGGGGGAAAAAAGAGTAAATAGAGTAAAAGGTGGCAAGGAAAGCTGAATTTAGTAAATTGGGCGGTAACTTCTACAGTTATCAAAATATCACTTGGTCAGAACAGGACCAAGGATGAGAGAACAGAAATGACCAGCCACATGATAGAGTGTGACACAAGACATGATTCATGGAATAGTGAGAGACAGAGACAGAAAGATATTGCTACAATTGCTCAGCTTCAAGATCTCAGGGACATCTTTCCCAAGACTGGGAGAATAGTGAACAGAAGTAGTAACCCAAACTAGTGATTCTAGCTAGAGGTCATCACTAAAAAACTTGGCAAATCATTTGGTATCTGTAGTTTAAAAGACACTCACCTATAAAACGAGGATATTGTGGTATAACCTTAGCTCCCTCACACTATTAACAGTTTGTGATTTTTAACTTGAAATTGAGTTCCAGTCTTCTAATAGCAACAGCAGGCCAATCTTTTTGCTTTAAAATCAAAATGTGACTGTACTGGTGACCCTTGGGAAGAGTGATGAAACAGTACATAAACAAGTCACTTCTTTCCTCCCTCCAGCGGAGAGGCTCAGCTTCAGATTTGTTCCCTCTGTGTCTGTGAGCCCCAGTTCACAGCTGTGTGAACTGATTCCCAATTAGCATGATTTGCAGGAAACCTAAGCCCAGAATGGGACGAGGCCTGAGGGAGGAGTGAGACTCTGGTAATCGGGCAATGACTTACATGACCTTTCTCTGGCTGCTGCTGTTAGAATGCTCAGATCAACAACAGCTATTTTTCTTTCCCATAGCTATTTGGATGCTTCTTCCATTTCTCTTCTTTTAATTTCCATAACTTTCCCTTTGGGTTACATCACATGTGGTCATATCATAATATGTGTACATTTCACTTATGTATATACACACACGTTAGCTTTATTAGTTCTCCAAGCTTCAGGGTGAACTATTTGCAATTGTGATTAATGAGTTCGGGTGAGATGATGTCCGAACACTTTGCTAATGAGTCCCAAAACTTTTCTTTTGTCCCCTTTACCTTTGTCAATGATGTTTTGTCCAATCCCCTGAGTCTTTTATACTCTTCTTTTTGGCTTGGTTCAATGAGTCTGAATCATGAGTTCTTGCTACACACCTAGTCCCACTGTCTGTGCATTTGTTTGTTTGCTTGCTTGCTGCTTGCTTGTTTGTCTTGGGGAAGAAAATAGCCAACACAGGACCAAATTAGAAACAATCACTAAGTTAGTCATTGATCTCATTATCAGGGAAGGGCATTTATGGTAGCCTTTCCCCTGTTGCTCAAATTGTTAGTTAGGGTCAGTCTTTTAGGTCTCTGAACATTTCTCTAGATTCAGTTTTCTCTTCAAACCAATAATAGCTCCCTCTTTTATTATCTCTCTCCCTCTCCTCTCTCTTCTCTCTTTTCTCTCTTCTCTTGTCTATTCCTCCCCTGACTCAATCCACCATCATGGAACCCTCATCTAGTAGCTGATAGAAACAGAAGCAAACACCAACAACTAAACACTGAGCAGAACTGGAATCCAGATGCAGAGAGGGAGGACAAGACCAGACTGCAGAAACACATAGAGACAGCTGACCTGAACAAGGAGGAACTAATGGTCCCCCAGACTGATAGCTGGGAATCCAGCATGGGACTGACTCAGACCCCCTGAGCATGGGTCTTAGCTAGAAGGCCTGGGCAGTCTAAAAGACCTTGGACAGTGGAACTAGGATGTATCCTGGTGCATAAAATGACTTTGGCAGTACATCCCCCATGGAGGGATACTCCCTTAACCTAGAGACAGGAGAGAAGTCCTAGTCCCTACTCCAAATGACTTGACAGATTCATTTGACCCCTCCTGGAGGTTATCACCCTACATATGGAGTGGAAGGGGATAGGAGGGGAGGGTGGTTGAAGAGCATGAGAGGGTGGAAGGGATGGAGGGAGGGGGAACTGGGATAGATATGTAAAATAAAAATAAAATAAATAAATAAATAAAAAGAGTAACAGTAGAACTTTAAGAAAGAAAGAAAGAAAGAAAGAAAGAAAGAAAGAAAGAAAGAAACTCACTAAAGCAAAGATGTGATGACATCCATTGGATTTGACTGGCCTCTGAAACCATGGAATAGAACTACTTCAAATCCATTATTCTCTTCCACCTCTAATATTTTATAACAAAATCATGTGAAATCACTCACTATTTCATATTGGTCATTGTGAAAACTCTGTGAAGTTAGGTTTCTCCACACTCAAGCCTCTCCCCTTTCTTCTGTGGTATTCCAGAGCCACAAAATGGTCAGTGGAGTAAATTTAATGTTTTTCTTTTTAAAACAAAACAAAGTTAATTGAGAAGGAGATGTCTGCTGTGGTTGCTTCCTGATTATAACCATACTGTATTTCTTGCCTTGTGTGTTGATTTTTCTATTAAAGGCATATGAATCATGAAGGCAAAGGTAACTGCAAAGAACCTACAACCTAGAGTACAAATATTCAGAAAGTAAACTTATCTTCCTTTTAACTTAACAAGCATTGTGTTTCTGTGTTGTGTACATGTGGAATTCCAGTTAGATTTATGATGACATTGCACTTTCTAAAGCATAGTTAACTATAAAATGTAATATGGAAGTGTCACCAAGCATAATCAGTCACATACCACTCACATATTCTGCTCTGCAATAGCTATCATCAAGTATTTATTGTTAATTTTTCTCTCTAAATTTCCATGCTGATAGTGGGTCAGAGTGTGCCAAATGAATGGCTATGATTCAGGCACTATCCATTTTAATATGTATTATAATTTTATTTTCCCCCAACTATGGCATAATGCTACTATTTTATATATTTTATCTTCCTTACAATCTCTGAGATATATATACATCATATAATATCATATAATAATTTCCCTGTGACTCAAATGAACTAAGGATGTGAAATTTTCATGAATTTCTTAAATTTCCAAATCACAGATAGATATTTGAAATATAGCTGTACCCATGCCAAAGCTTCAGCCTCTGTTGACACCATTCAAAGAATAGATCTGCAGAGGTAAATGGATGGCTAATTTGGCCTGATTGTTGCTTTTATAACATTTTACTCTTTCCTATATTCATATTTCAATGCAGTACAATTGTTCTAGATTTAAAAATTTATAATTATACCTTTCTATAATTTTGACAAATTGTAGAAACTTTGAATCAAAAAATGTTGATATTGCTGGGCAGTGGTGGCACATGCCTTTGATTCCAGAACTCAGGAGGCAGAGGCAGGTGGATCTCTGTGAGTTCGAGACCAGCCTGGTCTACAAGAGCTAGTTCCAGTACAGCCTCCAAAGCAACAGAAAAACCCTGTCTCAAAAAAACCAAAAAAAAAAAAAAATGTTGATATCACATTCCAATAAATTCAGACAGTTATTCATTTCATCATTTAGTATCTAATATTTCTTGTGCCCAGTTTGTTCATAGGTGTTTGTTGTTGTTGTTGTTGTTGTTGTTGTTGTTGTTGTTGTTGTTGTTTGGAAAAGTAACACGTAGCCCTGGGAGGTTTTTGGGTTTTTTTGGCTTTTTTTTTAATTACTGTTTCTATTTTACCAGAGGTTATAGGTCTTCTTAAATTGTCTATTTGATATTGACTTAAGTTTGGTAAGTAGTATGTATTAAGAAAATTATCCATTTCTTTTAAATTCTCCAATTTGGTGGAATATAGGTTTTAAAAGTATGTCCTTATGATTCTCTGAATTTCCTTAGTGTCTGTTGTTATGAACCCCCTTTGTTCTCAAGTTTCATTCGTTTGGATCTTCTCTCTGACTGTTAGTAAATTTGGATTAGTATTTGTCAATCTATATGTCTCAGAAAACCAAATCTTTGTTTCATTGCTTCAGTGTGTGAGAGTCAATATGGGATTTTAGAGGTACTAATGTTTCTTTTATGAACTTGGGTGTCCTTGTGTTTGGGTATAGATATTAAGAATTGCAATGTCCTCTTGGTGAACTTTTCCTTTGGTGAGTATGTAGTTTCCTTCCCCATTTCTTTTGATTACTTGTGGTTTGAAGTCTATTTTGTCAGATATCAAAATGACTATGCCAGCTTGCTTCTTAGATCCTGTTGCTTGTAATATACTTTTGCAATTTTTTAACCTGAGGTGATATCTATCTTTGACATTCAGGAGTTTGCTGAATGGAGCAGAAGGATAGGTCCTATTTTTGCATCCATTCTGTTAGTCTGGTTCTTTTTATTGAGAAATTAAATCCATTGATACTGAGAAAGATCAGTGAGCAGTGTTTGTTAATTACTGTTAGTTTGGTATGGTGATGGTGTGTGTATGTGAGAGAGAGAGAGAGAGAGAGAGAGAGAGAGAGAGAGAGAGAGAGAGAGAGAGAGCAATGCTGGATTTGTAGATAGATATTGCTTAAATTTGGTTTTACTATGGAATTTCCTTTTTCCCATCTATTGTGATTCAAAGTTTTTCTGGGTATAGTAGTCGGGGCTGGCATCTGTGGTCTCTTAGGGTCTGTAGAACATTTTTCCAGATACTTCTGGATTTTAGAATCTCTATTGAGAAATCAGGTATAATTCTAATGGGTCTGTCTTTATATGTTACTTGGCCTTTTTATCCTGAGGCTTTTAGTATTCTTCCTTTGTTCTGTCTAATGTTTTGATTGCTATGTGTTGAATGGAATTTCTTTTCTCATCCTGATTATTTGGTTTTCTGTATGCTTCTTGTACTTTGATAGGCATCACTTTCATTAAGTCAGGAAAATTTTCTTCTATGATTTTGTTGGAAATATTTTTCTTGTCTTTCTCCTCTTTCCTATACCTATTATTCTCATATTTGGCCATTTCATGGTGTCGCAGGTTTCTTGGATGTTTTGTGCCAGGAATATTTTAGATTTATTTTCTTTGACTGAGGTATCCATTTCTTCTATCATATCTGTAATACCTGAGATTCTCTCTTCCATCTCTTGTATTCTGATGGTGAAGCTTGCCTCTGAGGTTCCTGTTCAAGTTACTAAATTTTTTGCTTCCATATTTCCCTAAGTTTGGGTTTTCTTTTTCATAATTCTATTTCCACTTTCAGGTCTTGAACTTTTTTATTCATTTCATTCCACCATTTGTGGGTTTTTTCATAAATTTCCTTAAAGGGTTTATTTGTTTCCTCTTTTAGGATACCTGTCATATTCATAAAGTATAGACTTTAAATTATTTGTCTTGTGCTTCAGTCAGGTGTAATACTCAGGGTCTGCTGCCTTAGAGTTCCTGGACTCTAGGGCTATAGTAGAGACATATTGTCTTACTTAATATTGATTGTATTGTATTTACTCTGGCATCTGGAACAAATAATATTCTCAGTGTTGATAATCTGGTTTTGCCTTTGGTTAGTGTTTGTTTCTAGGTTCCTATTGACCTCTTTAATTCTCAGAAAGGTGTGGAGGGTATGTGTTGCCTGGTACAGAATTTTTTCTAGGACCATGATAGTTGTGGCCGCTGAGGCTTCCAGGTAAAATGTATTTCTAAGTATTGGAAGCTGAAACTGAAGAATGGGGTTGGGCTGGGGTGACCAAGGGGGTCTGCAGGAGGGAGAACAGCAGGGTGTTCCAATGGGATCTGCTTAGTCCCCTGGGAATGGGGGTATAGAGAGGAGGAGAGGCCACAACAGGTGGTCTGCTATGGAGCTGGGTAGGAGACTAGGAGGTTGAATACGGAAGAGAAAAGGAAGAGTGGAGATCTGAAACTTACTGGCTCCTCTGGCTTATTGGCTTCCCTGTCAGGTTTGTCTAGAGGGTTCCCCGAGGAAGCCTACTGGAGTTAAAGGTTGGAGGAGGTCAGTGTGATCCACTGGAGATGGGGAACTCACAGCAGATGGTCTACTACAGAGCTGGGGGGAAATGAGATGGTTGGATTTAGAGGAAAGAAAGGAGAAGTAAAGATCCGCCTAGGCTACTTGCTTCTCTGGAAGGTGTAGCCTGCAAGTTCCCAGGGAATGACTGCTGGACTTGGGGGCTGGGATAATGGGATGAGTGAAGGGAACAAATATTGGAGGAGGTCCATGTGATCCTTTGAAGATAGGGCCAGAGATGAGGTAGAAGCCACACAGCATTTGCTATGAGGGTGGGATGAGCCTGGGAGAATGCATTTGGAGGAGAGGAAGGACTGGTGAAGATGTGCAGTTAGCCTACATGTTTCACTGACGGAAGTGGCCTGAGCACTCCCAGGGAATGTCTACTGGAATTTGGGGGGCTGAGATAAAATGATGGCTGTGAGTAAGGAATTTCAAAGATCTGTGTGATCCCCAGGACATTGGGGAAAGGGGGAGGGGAGGCTGCAGCAGTTGGTCTGCTATGAAGCAGGGGGTGAGACTGAAGAAATGGGTATAGAAGAAGGTAGAATAAGGATATACAATTAGCCTTCCTACTTCCCTGCCCCAAAGTGACTTTTCATTAAATTGTTTTATTTGTGTCTCATAAACACACACACACACACACACACACACACACACACACACACACACAGATACCTACCTTTAGTTGTTTGCATCCCTCTTCTACTCTGTCTGAATTAGGGTTTTTATTGCTGTGAAGAGACACCACGACCATGGAAACTCTTTTAAAGGAAAAATATTTCATTGAAGTGATATCTTACAGTTTCAGAGGTTTAGTCCATTATCATCATGGCAGGGAGCAAGCAGTGTGCAGGCATTCATAGCACTGGAAGAGCTGAGATTCCTACATCTTGATCTGCAGGCAACAGTGTAGCTGCAGGCCTAACCCTGCAGGCCCAAGTGAACTGAGGCACTGGGTGTGGCTTGAGCATGTATGCAACTTTAAAGCCCACCTCCACAGTGACACACTTCCTCCAACAAGGCCACACCCACTCCAACAAGGCCACACCTCCTAACAGTGCCAATCCCTTTGAGAAACGTTTTCTTTCAAAGCATTAAATGGCTATTCTTTTAAGTTAAACTTTTGCACTTCTCTGAACCTCCTCAACGTGGCTCCACTCATACCAGCAACCATGCTACTTAAACTCTAACACAGTACATAAATTCTCTTTGGGTAGATAAAATAATTGTTAGCCATTTTTCTAAGTGTATACTTGTTTTCTTTCCTGTGATGATTGCTGTGTTCATGAGTAGTCAGGGTTCACCCTGCACATGCTCTGCACACACTGAAGTACATCATCAAGCCCATTGGCTTATTCTCAGCCCTCAAAAACAAGGTCAGTTCTTATCTTGGAGAAGAACCTCTTATCTGACCCTCAGATCATCCCTCCATCCCTTTCCATCCTGCCATTTAATCATAAGGTTGATGGATTACACCAGTGATCGCCTTTCAATTTCAGCTGTCAGTCATAATTGGCTAAAGGGAAACCTGAGCAGGAAGTGAGAGGGAAAGAGAAGATTGTGGTGGTTTGATTAAGAACAGCCCCTATAGGAGGGCCTAGGCCCTGCCCCAAATGATAGGATAAACTTTGAAGACCCCCCCCCAAGGAAGGCCTCACCCTCCCTGGGGAGCAGAAAGGAGATGGGCTGGGGTTTGGTGGGGTGATTGGCGAAGATGGGAGGGTGAGGGAACAGGGGTTGAGGAGAGTATTGACATATAAAACAACCTTGTTTCAAATTTAAATTAAAAAAAGAAAAAAAAATACAAAACAAACAAAAAAAGAATTCCATACTCTTCAGAATTTTAGGTTTTACACTGAAAAAGGCTGATATAATTCAAATGGATTTGTCTTTATATGTGACTTGGTGTTTCCTTGTTAAAGCTTGTACTGTTGTTCTTGTTCTCCATGTTTCGTGTGTTGACTGTAATATGGTATATAAAGGTTCTGTTCTTGTTTTATTTGCCCGATAGTCTAAATGCTTTCTGAACCTGGGTGGTCATCTCTTTTCTTAGATCTGGAAAATGTCTTTTTACCTCTAGCTTAAAGTTGTTCTTCTGTTGCCCTGATCTGTAAGTTTGGTCTTTTAATATTATCTCATAGACCTTGTATATTAACAGTCACAGCTTCTTGTTATAGATCTGAATGTTCTAATTATTCTGTCTTGTCTTAGGTCTCTTTCTGAGACTTTCCACTGTGCATTTTATTTTATATATATATATATATATATATATATATATATATATATATATAATCAATCAACATAGGCTCATGTATTTGAATGTTAGGTCCCTAGTTGGTGGAATAATTTTGGGAAGGATTTAGAAAGTAAAACCTTGTAGGAGAAGCTGTGTCACTGGGGTTTGGGCCCAGTCTTACTCTCTTTGCTTCCAACTTGCGGATAAGATTTAATCTTGTAACTACTATTCTAGCACCATACCTGCCTGCTTTCTGCCATGCTTCTACCATAATGGTAATGGACTCACCCTCAGAAACTCTAAGCAGGCCCCCAATTAAATGTTTTCTCTTATTTGGCTTTGTCATGGCTTCTATTCACAACAATAGAACAGTACCTAAGATAAGAGGGAAGTAAGATTTTTTTATATATTTATTTCCTCATCCCTTTTCCACAAGAAAACATGACCTAGCTTCACCTATCAACCAAAAGCAACTTACGTGCACAGGATTTCTTTTGGGGTCCAGGAATTGCTCTACTTCACACCTTTCAGATGGTAATATACTACAAATCTATTTTCTAAAGGATTTCTATGTCTAATTTTTATATATATATATATAATATACATATGTACATATGTACATATGTATATAATACATATATACAGAGTTCATCTGTATAAATAGTAACATTATCAAATCTCCATGAATAATTCCCTCTGAGTAACTCAACTGTACATATCTTCTAAGAAGCTTTAGCCAGTAGTCCAATTCTCTCAGGTGGCATGATATATATTTCTCAGTCTGTACTGCTTTAGAATATTCCCTCAAATTCTTTCATATTTCTCTCTTGTAAGAGTAAAGCCTAGTCCTCCTCTCCTTGCCAATGAGCAACAGGAAATCCAGATACTGAAACATGATTTCCTATATCAAAAGACAATGTTTTTCCCCAGACAAATCAATTTAGGGGGCTAGTTTCTAGTTGTCTAATATTTAGACAGTATTAACTAAGGGTCCATATGACAAGGCACTAAGACCTACTGCCCTTTGCCATGTGAATGAGAACAGCCAACTTCCAAAGATTAATCAAGCCTTCTGATGACTACAGCCCTGGCTGGCATCCTGAGACAACCTCATGAGACATTAAGCTGACTAAATTTCTCCCAAATTTATAATCCACAGTCATGATAAAGTAGTAAGTATGTATTCTTTGGAGTTGATACTTTGAGAAAGTAATATGTTATGCAGCAACAAACAGGTAGTACTAATAGATAAGCATTGCAGCAAGACACACAACCAGACATTGCCATATAGATAGCTCGGAGCCATGGAGACACAGTGCAGACTAATAACTAGATCTCTTTGATTAGCTCAGTCACCTACCAGTTTTAGATTCTCCAGCAGCTATTTCCCAAACTCACCCAGAGCCTTGCTTTGGTGTATTGTTAAGCATTTCTGATCCATAATATCTACTTCTGCCCCATAACCATACTTATGGACCATGAACCAAACCTAAGTTCCACTCACTACTTCTCAGTTTGACCATGAAAATGATTTTCTGTTGTTTGGGCTTGACTTTATCACCAGTCACATTACAGAAAATAAATAAACCACCACATTATTGTCTTATTGCCTATTATACTGGCATCATTTTTAACTTAGAGCAGTGATATCTGTCACTTTATCCTCAGTTTGCATGAAAGAAACCATAGTACTCTCCTTGTTCTCTATTCTATATTCTCTTCTTCAACACCTGAGTTTCTAGTCAGAAATGTTTGTATCATTGGTATAAATGCATACAAATGCCATTTATTGTTTTTTCCTTGATTACTTCACTGTTTCTACCACCATCCCACAACTCAAAACCTACATATCTCATTTGATCTTTTTAGGTTTTAATTTTACCCAGGATCTTATATCATCTTTTTCTGTAAGATACTATATATCCTGTACAGCTATTAAAATTTTACATGTTTTACTTGTTTATTGTCATTAATAACAATTTATTGGTCAAATACATTGCATTCCTCTGTAACTTTAATGTACTTATATACAGAACATAATTTCTGTTTGTAAGCCAATTTGGACATGATAAAGGTGGTTCTATCCTACTGTTGCTGGTTGCCTCTTGGGTAAACATGTGGCATGTGCAAAGTAAATAAATGTCTTATTCTCCCAGAAAACTTGGCAAAACAAAACAAAAACAAAAAACGTGTTTTCCTGGCTCTTTTTCCTTTTGTCCAATGAAAACAAGCCTTTGAGACAACTTCTCTCCATTGCCACTCTACTAACTGCCAGCATTGCTGGAGCTACTCAGTTATAAATATGTAAAGTGTGATTCACACAGCCTATTTTGCAAAGTGTGCCTGTTTCTCCAGCTGCCTGCTATTTTTATTCAAGTCAAACATGTTTTGATGTGCTTATTTTGTTGTTTTTGTTTGAATTCTGTGATACTGAGTAATTAAAAACAGTTTCAAAAAATCATTAGATATTGAAATGTTTCTGAAATACATCCCAAATTGAACCTTCTGTGTTTGGATATAAATATAGATGCTCACATGGCAGTAATACAGAAATTTGTGTTTTACTAAAATGCTTCACATACAGTACTGAAATCATCCATAAACCATATAGGCACTCTGCATATAAATTCCACAAAGTTAGAGAAGTTGACCTGCAATGCTAGAGCAAAATGGAAATTTATCCCATTCACGAGGATGCATGGGTTTAATGAGGTAATGTTGGCCTATTCAGTTCTGGCTACCCAACAACAGAATAGCAAAACAGAGTGGCTTACCTGGGAGTATATAATGTCCCCTCTCTGGAATATGGTGCTTTTCCTTGGCAGTCCAGCTTTCTGCCTCCTATTCCTAGTAATAAGAAAGTCCTCAAAGGGGGGAAATCCCACTATATCGAAGAGACCTAAAACTGAGTTAGTCACAAAAATAACCAAGTATAGATTAACAATTACAGGCAAAGTTGTAAAGATCATAGTATTCAGGCTGGCACAATTATACCAGGCTACTCATAAAACTAGATATGCATGATTGTGTTCCCTAGACATGAGAAAGTACCACAAATATAAAGATGCATTTTATGTAATCAATGTTTCCATCTAGATCTAGGGGATTAAAACCCCCAAAGTAGACTGACTAACAGTTAAATTGATTTAAAAAGTGGGTATCTGTTAACTGTAATGAAGTCTGGTGTGGTAAGAGGTGCCCATAGACACAACGGGGATAAACAAGTGCTTTCTATTGCCCATTAAGCTTCCTTTTACAGGAGAAAATGCATGCCTGCATCTGAGCTGACACACACTGGGAGCTTATTTAGGGATATACACCAGTGTGTCTCAGTGCTCCCATGGCTTCGAGCATGACTGGTATAGGTTTTTGGTGGCATCTCACTAAAGTCTTCTGAGGAAACAGTGAAAAACAATACTACGCATCAGTCTTGGAGTCAGCAGTCTCAGAAAATTTGGAGCATCCAGTGGCACCCCAGATTAGAAGATAGGGATACGTAGTTCTCTTCCTAACAGGAATGAACATGCCATGAAAGGAGGAAAGAGTTCCTTACACATCTCTATCTGACAGTAAACAAAACACAGATTGGAAGAGTTGCCCAAAAGATGAAGTAAGTTACAACTAATTAAAAAGAAATCCGGTTTTGGAATCACAATGTCAGCGTTCTAATTAAGGTATGGGAACTGAATATCTCAAATTATTCTACAAAATCTGGTTACCAGGGGTAGAGATTGGGAGAAGGAGAACAAGCAACAAAATCTACCCAGAAATGGAAAGTAAAGAATGTAGGCACATGTGAAAAGGGTTCCTCGGCCTTAAGAAGACACTGGGTATCAAAGTAAAGCCCCAGGATCCTGCCAGGCTGCTCTTAGAATTGACACAACATGACCCCACCTGGATGCCATAGCCCTACATGTGGAGTGGGGGGAGGGAATGGGAGAGGAGGGTGGTCAGGGTGCATGTGAGGGGGGAGAGAGAGTAAGAGGGAAGGAGAGAGGGAGGGAGGGGGAACTGGGAACGACATGTAAAATAAAAAAGGAAAGAAAGAAAGAAAGAAAGAAAGAAAGAAAGAAAGAAAGAAAGAAAGAAAGAATTGACACAACCATAAACCATGAAAGCCACAGGGTTATGCTCTTCCACACGGGAGTAAAGACTAAATGCAAAGGGTTTCCCAGGATGGCTGAGATGCCGAGATACAAGCAGGGTGAGAATGACGGGCAGAGAGAAATTAAAAATGCGGCTCCCTCATCCCCGTCCTCTGTGAATCAAACCACAGTCACCAGTCTTCATTCTTCCTGGAATAGAACAAACTGCTGGTGGAAACTGAAGAGAATGCCCTAAGTTCTCACTGTGCCCGGTACCCCTCCCATCTGCAAGATGCTTCTCCTGCCATGCCCACAGTCATCCTCGCAGGGTTTGCTCAGACGCTACCTTCCCCAAGAAGTCCCCAGAGTCTCAAAGCACAGGGTAGATTTTTTTTCCTCTCATTTTTTGTTCTCCAGGATTATCACATCTTAAATGTGCTCGCTTTTCTCAGTACCCTTCTCCAGTGTGCTGAGTTTCTTGGAAGATAAGTCATTCTCTGCCTGAAACAGTACTACCATCTTTGCCCACTAGGGCCAGATGACATAGAGGAAGGGAGGAATGAAAGAAAAGAAAAAAGGAAGGGAGGAAAGAAAGGAGAGACATTCGTTTTCTTTCTATCTTCAGCACATATGTACACACATTTCCACCTGGGAGCCCACCAACTGCAGAGTCAGCAAATACGTGTATTTTATGGACCCTAATCTTGAAGTATACCCAGGGCTGATACTTATTGCTTTATATATGACAAGCAAAATGTCAGCTTGTCTTAAGGACAGATAGCCTATATCAACCCAAATTTTTTGGTCATAAAAGTCAAGAGTACAGATGTTTCATGTTTTTCTCTGGCCCAAATATGGAAACTATTAGAAATAACTAATGTTTTGAGTACTTATTATGTGTCAAATACTGTCACCAACGCCAAAATGTATTTAGTTCTCATTGTGTCAGCTTGACTATCTTAACTATTTTTTCACCTCTTCTGACAAGAAAATTGGAGGATGGTAAAAAGGAAAAACTATTTAAAGTCAAACAGCAGTTAGAACCTGGTATTTGAAAGTAGCCTTTGCAATACGGGAACCATGTCCCTTTAGCTTTCTCCTCTCTCTCTCTCTCTCTCTCTCTCTCTCTCTCTCTCTCTCTCTCTCTCTCTCTCTCTCTCTCCCTCTCCCTCTCTCCTTCTGTCTTTCTTCCTTTCTTTTTCTTTCTTTTTTGTTTTGTTTTGTTTTGTTTTTCAATACAGGGTTTCTCTGTATTGCTTTGGAGGTTGTCATGGGACTAGCTCTGTAGACCAGGCTGGCCTCAAACTCACAAAGATTCGCCTGCCTCTGCATCCCCGGTGCTGTAATTAAAGGTGTGTACCACCAACCCCCAGCTTCTTTTTTCTTTTCTTTTCTTTTCTTTCTTTTTTTTAAACACAGGCTCTCATGTACCACTTGCTGGATTCAAACTCTTTATAAAACCAAGTATATGATCTTGAACTCCTGACTTTCATGCTTCAACTCTCCATGTGTTTATGACTATGTACATATTGCTGCTCAGTGAACATTTATCATGAATAACCCAAGGTTTACCTTGCCTCTATTAGTATCTGGAAGTGTGGAAGTACCAGCTATGCAATGATTGGTCCACCAGAATCATGAGGGTCGCACTTGGACACTCAATTCTATGTTATTGCTAAGGTTGGAGAGATGGCAGAAAGTTGAATATCAATTCATACAACAGAGTAGTGGATGATTGAGTTATATAAGATACTTTGCAAGTGAGACATAAAGACCCTCAAGAATACAACTTACCGAAGCACAGTATCCATACTTAGACTTCACTGATAGTTTTATGCTTTTTCGTCCCTGTCTTGAGAGCATTGGGGCTTTTTGAGCAAATAGCCATCTGTTTTCACTTTGCACTCAGCCTTGTAAATTACCTGGCTTGGCTTGGCTTGTCCAAGAGCTACTTAAAATCATTACTACTCAGCAGTCGAGAGAGAAGACACTTCATAACAGGCAACCATATTTGTAAAACCCTGGGATAAACTGTTGGATTATTTATAATAGTATCAGCATTGTGAGGGTCATAGAAATGTAGACAGGCAGTTAGACATCCCTGGGATCAGTGTATCAGTCTTAAATCAAGGGAATGACAAAGAAGACATGAAGTGGCTCACTGAGCAGCTACTGCCCAGCATGGAACATGGACGTGGATCAATGACCATTATCAAACAGCCCAGAAAGAAAGCAGGCACAAATGAAGCTCTCAGGGACAACATCCTTAGCAGTATCCATGGAGTGTTTTTTCAAAAGTCTCTGGAAACAAGTTAGTAATAAATATTGAGGACAGCATACATTTAGCTAGCTATCATTTGTAACTGTGTTTGTGCACAAGTGAAATGCTTAGTAATCTGTACATAATTAATTTAATTAGGTGAGTTCAGTCATTCTCCATTAGTCATTTTTGATGCCTTTGTAAACAACTGAATTAGCAGAACCTTGTCCAGAATTAATAGACAAAAGGTAACAATATTTGTAGTGGAATGCTTATGCTCAGAGAGAACAAGTAAGACAACAGATCCTAATGCTGATGAATTCCATGAAGACTCTACACACAGGTGAGCTGGGGGTTAAAAGAAAACAGGAAGAACAAGTGTGCATATTAATCCCTAATGTTTTAATGCTTTGCTCATCATATCTTTCTAATCTCTTTAAGAACCATATACAGCAAATACTATTTTGATCTCTACTTTCTTTACGGAGATACTAAGTTCAGACAGGTTAAACTATAGCCCTAAGATCACATAGTGGACTGGTCAAAATGCAGAAATCAGGTGTTCTGTGTACTACTTAGCTATAAACGGGGCATCTATATGACCTCCCCTCCTCCTGAGGCTCAGGTACCGTTTGGGAAAACAGGGAGAAGAGATCATAAGACCCCAAAGTGAGAACCAGAGTAAAACAATGTCTCTGAACATGACAGGGACACTGCATTCAGGAACTCACAATCAACATTCTAGCATGGGGACAGGGAGGGTTCATGAGCCCACTCTCTTAAATGAAGACCTATTTATAATTGATGACTTCTGGGAGGGGGAGGACAGTCAGTTTTTCTTTAAGGTTAATCACACTCCAGAAGATGATTTCACATCCATGAGTATACAGGCAACACAAATTGGACTTGGTAGGTTATAAAAGCAAAAGAGGAGACAAAGTTGTGGGGAGGTGGATGTGGAGAAATGAGAGGGAAGAGTGGGGGATAAATATAGTCAAAATACATTGTATGCTGCAATTCTCAAAGAATTAATAAAAAAGATTGTTTATAAAAGAAGTGAATAATATTGGGACATCCCTTCACCAACTTGCAGCACACTCTTAGAAAAATCTATAGGACCCAATGTCTCTGGCCCCCTTTGATTATATAATCAGACTCTCTGGCCCACATTTCTGCTCTCTGATATTGGGTCCTCATTGGAGGCTGAACACATGAGGCTTCATGATTTTGGAAGTTTAGACTCTGAGAATGAAACAGTTGGACTACATTAGTCAAACAGAAGCATTAAAGAAAATATAACTCAGGTAATAAGAGAATAAACATCTAGACAGACCCAGGAGTGTGGCAGCAGATGATGCTCTGAAACCAGCTTCAGCCTGCATGTGGCACATGCATTGCAGCCTTCACCTTCACAGGTGTAAACGACACTCAATTAGAATATCACTCACTGACACCTGTGAATTCATTCCTTAGGACCATGTGCATGTTTTCTATCCTACACCAAATCTAGACTTAAATTTATATGTACGTAGTTTTATACCATGAGTAAAAATAAAGCCATGAGAGGGGACTAAGGGAAAGGAAAACAGAGATGGAGAACAAAGAAAAAGTGATACATGTGACCTAAAAATGGAAAAGGAAACTATTTAGAACAGTGGTTCTCTACCTGTGGGTCAAGACCTCTTTGGGGAGGCAAATGACCCTTTCACAGGGGTCATTCTAAGACCATTAGAAAACATATTTACATTAAGATTCATAACAGTAGCAATATTACAGTTATGGAGTGTCAGCAAAAATAATTTTATGGTTGGGTCAACATAACATAAGAAACTGTATTAAAGAGTTGAAATATCAGGAAGATAGAGAACCATCTGTTTAGAGAAAGAAGGGGAAGTAATAGAAGGAGAGGAAGAATATAATACACCATTGGGAATGACTAAAAACTGTGTGTGGGGGGGTGGTGTGGTGTGGTGTGAAAAAGCCATAACAAACCCTTTGCTTTGTATACAAATGTAAAAAAACTGAATTTGGATGTCAGCACAGCAGGAAAACACACAGAGAGATTGCCTACCATCTTACATAAAATGAAGTCCAGAATAGGTTATAATCTAAGCATAAAATCTAAAACCACAAAACATCCAGAAATGAAATCTTGATAGTAAACTGCATTTAGATAAAATCTGTTTATGGAAGCACAAAAGGCACAAATCCTAACAGAAACACTTAGAAAAATAAAACTAATGGTTCAGGAGACGACTCAGTGGGTAAAGTCACTCACTGCCAAACACGATGATCTGAGATCGATTGCCTGGAAACACCAGCAGAAGGAAGAAACTAACTCCCTACCACAAGTCGTCTTCTGAACACCATGAGCACACACACAGGAGAATTAAAATTAACTTTGAAAGTTGATAAATTCTTGTTTATTGAAATGAAAACTTCCTACTCTTCAAAAGTCAACCTAAGAAAAACAAATTACTAGGGATAAAGAGGAGTGCAGAGCAGGTGAAGTAGAGGCAGAACATAGAGGTTAGAATACACACTATACGCATGCATGCAAATATTATCTTGAATTTTATTAGCATGTACAATTGATATATATTAATTCAAAAGCTACTTAGGAGAAGAATTCAATATGAAATATCCTGTTTGCAATGAAAAAAATATAAACTAATATTTAATGAATCAGGGTAAATAATTAAGGCTAACCCATGGAATATCTAAAGAACTTCTTAACTCATTAAGACTACTTAGACTGTCAAAAAAAAAAAACTGAAAAAATATTTGAACAGACACATCACAAGAAAGAGGTTTTGAGGGCTTGTAAACAGAACAATGATGTTCAACATCACAGAATGAAAGTTGAAACTTAACTCAAATACCAGAAGACACCAAATAGAAAAATTAAATTAAATTAAATGACTGACAGCCCAACACGGTGGTGTGTGTGTATGTGTGTGTGTGTGTGGGTAAGTATATATGTATATGTGTGTACATGTATATGTATATGTATATGTATATGTATATGTATATGTATATGTATATGTATATGTATATGTATATGTGCTATCCCAGAATTGTGAGGGCTGAAACAGGCGGACCACAGATTCATGGCCAGCCTGTGCTATTTATAGCAATAAGACTAGACAAATACCAATCTGTTTGGTGAGGGTGCAGAACCTCCCTAGTTTACATATACTGTATCTGGGAAAACCAAAACACATGCTTACTCTCACACATTTTGGAAGGATACACTTATTAAATGACCCATCTATTCTAATAAAATTTACTCAATGGAATAAAAACTGTTATGTTCACACACCAAAAAAAAATGACTTTATTCCAGGCTTATTCATAATAAGCTGAAAAGAATTCTTATGCCAGTCCCTTGTGAATGGATAAGAAAATTATGCTGTGTCATACAAAGGAATGGCAGTCAACAATAAAGAGAAAGTGCTAATTGCATGAGCATAGGTGAACCTCAAATGTGTTAGTCTAAGGAAAGAAATGACTTGATGCTCTGTATGTCCAGCTCTCTGGTGAGATGTAGAAAATATACAATTGACATCAGAGGCCAAGGGAGGAGAATAATCTTATGAGGCAACTCTGAAGGACAATAAAATATTCCATGTGTTGACTAGGGTAGCTAATACACTGTGTGTGTTTGTTAGAATACACTGAGTTATGCATTTTCACCTATGTAATTTATAACCAGATAAAATCAACCCCAAATATCCCAGGTTTCAGTCAGTTATAAAGTAGCTTTTGTTGACAACTATATACCAGACATAATAATTAAGGTACTAGGTGCATTAATTAATATTAATTTCCTCATCTGTAGTTTTTACTAAGGTAACTACCTATCTTGTGAGCGTTCCTAGTACCATTCTGTGATCATATAAATTACACAATTATTTCCTAAAGAGGTACCTTTGCTTTGAAATATATGTTGTGCCTTTCAACCATAGGCAAAAAACTCAGTAAAGGTGAGATACCATTTTGCACTGCCAGCAAATGGGGTACAATCACATTCCTTGATTTCCATGTGTGCAAACATCCACAGGCAGCAATTGTCTGCTGGCTAGTGACTGTCCAGGGAAATGTAGCAAAACCTTACATGATTACAATGCATCTGGATTTATTCACTCCTTGGTACTTGCAAAAGTAAAAAACTCTTTCACCCTAAACTTCACATCTGAGAGGAAAGGACATCTAAAAGTCTCAGGTGTCTGTTCCCTGCCTTTTGTAACCCATCCACAAGCAGATTATTCTAGGAACAATGGGAGTCCAGACCACCATTTCTAACAAATGGAATTTTGGGAAACTGATTGAGACCTAAACCTGAATAAAATAACTTTTAAATAACTTTTTGTGGTGTGGCTAAGGAGAGTATGTGTTAAAATTCAGTTAGAAAATTGTGTGGTACTTTTGACTTAAAAATATCTTTTGTGTGTATACATTAGTGTGGCACTTTCTGCTTTTAAAAAATCTTTTGTATACATTATCTCAGATCAAATAAAATCAGAAGAGGGTCCTCATACTTTAAAACTAACTGCTCAGAAATAATGTTTTCCTTTGAATACAGAATATTCCTAGGAGATTCCCTAACACCTGACCTCGGAACAATGAACATGTCACAATACTGATGGAAAGCATCAGTTTAAAACTCCTATGCTTCCTTCCCCACACAGAATGCAGGAAAAGCTTCCAGACCTCTCTACTTGCTGGTCAGAACACCGCAAGGCCTTTTGTGGGGTTGTCTGTTATATTTCTTTTTGCTTTTTTTAGATCAGTAAGATTCACATCATATTCTGATACAACCAGGTTCCTGTTACCATTGACAAGTGAAACACTTCAAGGTCAGCCAAGCCTAGACTAGGTTTTCAAGCTCCCCATACTAGACTGCCTCTAGAGGGAAGGCCAACATTCTGTGACTCTAAAACAGAGGAGCTGTCCCACTGGAAACCTGTACACATCAGGATACATAGGAAATATGGCCAAGGGGATACACAACTGGGAGATACTTGGGTGTATTACAACACCTTGGAAATTAAGTGGTCTTCAATGAATTAACTGGTCAAAGGGCAGAGAACAAATGCTCAGCCATGACTGGGGCAACTGTATCAATCCCTGCTTAAGACTCAGGAACCATCTCACAAGAAGTAGCACAAAGAAGTATGAGCCAGAGGTTGGGGAGGACCAGGGTGAACAGTGCCTTCTGAACATAACAAGGTTACTGAACTCATTAACTCACAGCAGCTGTGGTTACTTGCACAAGATCAAACCAGTCTACATTCTAGCATGAGACTAAGGTGTTCATGAGCCACCACCCCAAACTGAAACTATGACATTTGATGACTTCCTTAAGGGTGAGGCCCCAATGAATGGGGTCAACCACACCCCAGTGAATGGCCCCAAACCATGAGTGTGTGTGCAGCACAAATTGGACTTGATGTGTCATTTTTTTAATGCATATAAAGTTTGGGGAAATAAGGTAGTAGATCTGGAAGGGTTAAGAAGAGGAGAAAGGATGAGTATGATCAAAATATAGCATGTGAAATTCTCAAAGAATTAATAAAAATTAGTAAAAAAATAAATGCATGAATAATGCACTAAAAGATTGCTTAGTATTATGGAACATTTAAACACATTTGGGACTTTAACCAAGGTAAGCAGGTATCTTCATTTCATCTTATATTACTCCTTACCTTCATCAGCAGTGAACTATCTTAGGCATCTAAAAAAAAAACTGTACAAAGACAAATGATTTGTTGAGTCCACAATTCTTTTTATTTGAAAATAGGTATTTTTTCATGAGGTATATTCTGATTATGGTTTCCTCTCCCTCAACTCCTCCCCGTCCTCCCCACTTACCCACCCACTCAAATCCACACCCTTTTATGTTCTCTCTCTCTCATTATAATAAAGGCAGGCATCTAAAATAACAATAATAATAATATCAAGAAGATAAGATAAAAACAAACCAGAACAGAACAAGACAGGAAAAAAAGAGCCAAAGAAAAAGCAGATGAAATATACAGAGACACAGACATTTGCATACACAGAAAACTCATTAAAACAAAATCAGAAACCATAATATATAAGCAAACGATCTGTAAGGTTAAATAAAATGCTCAGACAAGGCATTATGAAACAAAGAACCTCCAAAAATACCATTTAGTTCTTTTTATGTATGTTACCATCTACTACTGGAACATGGAGCCTGCCCTTGAGTGTGGCTTCTATACATGGTTAGATTCCACTGGAGAAATCTAATTTTTCCTTTATAATCAATTATCAAATGGCAATGGCATCTGGGTTAAGGGAGAGTATGTGTCCACATCTTCCCTCAACACTGGGACCTCATCTGCCCAGACCTGTTGCAGGCTCTGTGCATGCTTCTGCAGTCTCTGTGAGTTCATGCACGCATGTTTCCTTCTGTGTTTACAAGGCCTTGCTTCCTTGGTGTCTTGCATCCCGATCCCCACTGCCACTTGCAATCTTTCCATCTCCTCTGCAGAGTTCCCTGAGCTCTGAGAGGAAGGATTTAATAGAAACTCCACTTAGGACTGAGTGTTCCAAGGTCTGGAGAGGTAGTTCTGGAAACATTCTTTCTTACTTCGCTGAAAACCTGGAGTCTACACAGAGACATTAAAAGAAGGAACATCTTGATTTGATCAGCATAAGAGAAAGTTGCAGCTCGAAGAATTGAGTCAACCTTGGGAAGATGAGTGCTGAGTGATTAGTGAAAATCAGACCTCAGTGCAAGGTCCCTATTTAGACTTCAAAATGTTGTGGCTGATGGGCATTCTCCTTCAAGAAACATATTTGAAGTGTCATCTTCAAAAAACAGAATTAAGATAAAAGACCTGGAAAATACTAACATAAGAGAAACACATACAAAAAGCTATCCCTCTTCATCATATGTAAAACCACAGGACATCTGCCACAGTCACTCTGACTATCTAACTTGCTTTTTAAGACCTTTATTCTTGAAGGTAAAGGAGTCAACACTGTCAATATCTCAGTAAATCTTTAAGAGGTTGGTAAGTGACTCATGCCAGTGACTCAGGAGGCAGAGGTAAGAGGGCTATCAGTATGAGGTCAGCCTGAGATCCCATCTTAATAAACAGGGGGAGAAGCTAGATACAGTTCAGGAATAGTATTTCCTTTCATGTGTAGAGCCCTGGGTTTGATCCCTAGCACTACAAAATAATAATAATTGTTATTATTATTATTATTATTATTATATAATACAACTTGGAGGAAAGAGTGTCTACTGTGCAGGAAGCAAAAAATATAATAATCAGCATTATATTTGAGACAAAATACGCTATTGCATGCACACACATAGAAACAATGGGCTCATGAGCATTGCCATTAAAAAGAGTTCTTTAAACTGAATATTTCACCACTGAAGTGAAAAATTCAAGAAGGAGGTTATTATAAAACAAGCTATTCCAATCAGAGTACTGTCACACTTCTAGAGCCATAAGAACTTTAAACCTGTTGTAATAACTGTGAAATCCCAAGGGAGTGTGTACACCAACTCAATATCAAAATTAAGTGTAAAGGTAAAGGTCAATTAGGACATTGTGAGTTTCATTGCAGTCTTCCTCCCTTTCTAAGGAATCTACATAAGAATGAGCATCCATCAAATGGAACGCATAAGCTGCCAAAGGGAAAAATTAGGAGTTGAGTGCACAGTGTACTCCTAGCAGAAAGAAAAATACGATTTCAGTAACAGTGGCAAGAGCTTCTGACATAGCTGTACCCAGCAGAAAAGAAAAACAATAGGGATTAGAGCAGGTCACAGAGTGCTTCAGAGAATGAGTTCTCTAGGAAGATAAAACTGATGGCCCCTTGATGCATCATAGCATCCTGAGAGGATACTGAGGCAATTGTGGCCTCCAGGGAAAAGAAAAAGTTACGCACAGAAAGCAAATGATCAAGACGCTTTCTGGGCTACACTCCATTGCTTTTTACTCTGTCAAGGAGATGTATGTTGAGAAGTGGCACTTGTGCAGTCAGAAGGGACAATGAGGAAAGTGAGGTGAAACTGTAAATCCACAGTTGGAAGTGGGCAGGGGATGCTTCAGACTGATAAGCCAAGAAGTGGCAAGAAAACATGTCACTTAAAGGGATAAGAACACATTCCAAGTAGTTCACAAGAAGTAGGTAGAAAAACCTTGTAAGAACTATTGTCTCCTCAAACTTCATGTGTGTTTAATTTTAAAAACTCAGAAGTAAGGGGGAGGAGGGGAGGCCAATAACAAATGTTTAAAATGTTCAACATCAGCATCCCTAGCCATCAGAGAAATGCAAATTAAAACTACTCTGAGATAGCACCCTACTCTCTTCAGAAAGACTATTTTCACAACAGAAGTTAGGGAGGGTGCAGGAAGAGAGGAACCCTGCTCCACCACCAATGTGAGTGCAAATTAATTCAGCTATATGGAAATCAAAAATTTAAAAACAGAACATCCAAATGAACTATCCATATCATGCATAGGTGCATACTCAAAAAACCCTATATCCTACCATGGAAATATTTACATAGCCATGTTTATCATTGCTCCATTTACTATAGCAAGGAAATGGAACCAGCCTAGATGACCATCAAAAGAACAGAAAAGGAAAATGTGGAAAGTATAATATTATAGAAGACCCAAACACAAGAAGAAAAAGACACAGGTTGTCCCTGATATATGGATTCTACCCTGTCATGTATGCATGTTAACAGGTGTAAGTGTGGGTACAACATTTAGAAAGAAAACTGAAAAAGAGTAATATTAGGTGATAAGAAAGGATAGCATGTTGGCATAAGCATGCATGACTCATGAAAGAAGATATAAAGCTACTTTATCTTGTTTTTAAATCTGTCATAGTTTTTTTTTCTTTTGTGGTAGATAAATACATAAAAAGGTAATTGATAATGACCCAAGCCCTACAGACTCAACAAAAAGAGTAACAATTTCCCTCATGAACATAGTTGCAAAAATAATGAAATACTTATAAACTGATCCACATTAAAAAGATCATCTAACATGATTGAGTAGGCTTCATCCCAGAGATACAGGGATGGTTCAACATACAAAAATCAGTAATGCAATTCACCATATAAATAAACAGAAAGAAAAAGAAAAATATATATATATATATGTATATATGTCATTTCATCATATGCCAAAGGAGCCATTGACAAAACACCCTTTTTTGATTTAAAAAAAATTCTGGAGAGATTAGTGATACAATGGATGTACCTAAACATAATAAAGGAAGTTTACAGCAAGCCTATAGCCAACATCAAATTAAATGAGAAGAAACTCAAAGCAATTCCACTAAAATCAGGAATAAGAAAAAGTTGTCCACTCTCTCCATATTTACTCAATATAGTACTTTAAGTTTTTCCTAGAGCAATAAGACAATGGAAGGAAATCAAGGGGCTACAAATAGTAAAGGAACAAGGCAAAGTATTATTATTTATAGATGATATGATAGTATTCATAAGTGACCTGAAAAAGCCCACCAGCAAACTTCTACAAATGATAAACACCTGTAGCAAAGTGCTTTACAAGATTAACTAAAAAAAAAAAATCAGTAGCCCTCCTATATAAAAATGACAAGTGAACTGGGAAAGAAATCAGGGAAACAATACTCTTCACAATACCCTCAAATAATGAAAAAATATCTTGGGATAACTTAAACCAAGCAAGTGAAAGACTTGTATGACAAATCTTCAAGTCTTTGAAAAAATAAAATGAAGAAGATAACAAAAGATATAAGAATCATCAGTTCGTGGATCAGTAGTAACAGTAAAAAGAAAATGGCTATCCAACAAAAAGCAATCCTCACCTCAACAAAATTTCCAATATAATTCGCCATAGATCTTGAAAGGACAATTCTCAACTTCATATGGATTAACAAAAAAGAAAAAACCAGGATAGCTAAAACCAATTCTGAACAATAGAAAAACTGCTGAATGTATCGCCATCTCTGATTTCAAACTCTACTACAAAACTATAGTAATAAAAACTACATGGCATTGACATAAAAACAGACACATTGATCAATAGAATGGAACTGAAGACCCACACACCTATGGATACCTGATTTGTCTAAAGAATCAAAAATACACACTGGGAAGAAAATCATCTCCAACAATTGGTGCTAGTATATCTGCATGTAGAATAATGCAAATAGATCCACATCTTTCATCCTGCACAAAACTCAAGTCAAGTGGGTCAAAGACCGAAAGATAAAACAAGACACACTGAACTTGATAGAAGAGAATGGTAATAGCCATGAATGCATTAGCATAGGAGTCAACTTTTTAAACACAACACCAATAGTTCAGGCACTAAAATCAACAATTAATAAATGGGACCTCATGAATTAAAAGCTTCTATAAAGCAAAGGACACCATCCAAAGGACAAGATGGCAGCCTACAAAATTAGAAAAGATATTCACCAATACCACATTGACAGAAACCTAATATCCAAAATACATTAAAAAAAAAAAAACTCAAGAAACTAGCCATCAACACACTAAATAATCCAATTTTAAAAAAATGGGGTACATAACAGGAAATTCTCAACAGAGGAGTCTCAAATGGCTGAGAAAAACTCAAAGAAATGTTCAGCGTCCTTAGCCATCAGGGAAATGCAAATGAAAACTACTTTTTTATTCCATCTTACAACTGTTAGAATGGCTAAGATCAACAACACAAGTGACAGTTTATGCTGATGAGGATGTGGAGCAAGGGGAACACTCCTCCATTTCCCATAGAAATATAAACTTGTACAGTCACTATGGAAATCAGTATGGCACTTCCTCAGAAAATTGGGTATAATATCTACCTAAAAACACAGCTACACTACTCTTAGACATATACCCAAAGGATGTCCCATCCTACCACAGGTCACTTGCTCAACTATGTTCACTTTATTCATAATGTGAATGTGGCTTTATTCATAATGGCCAGAAACTGAAAACAACCTAGATGTCCCTCAGCTGAAGAATGGATAAAGAAAACAGAAAGAAAATGTAAAAGCCTAACTAAATAAGGCCATGGCTTCAGAATGGTCATTATAACTGTCTAGAAATTCACTGAAATGTATAAAGCTTGAGACTGATCAACTATTTGTTTAAATGATGGCTATAATATAGCTATGTGATGTTTTTATTTGAGAGTTTGCTGCTATTTGATGATTTTATTTAATATTTTTAAAAATCCATGATTGATCTTCTTTAAAACTCTGAAGAACATCAAAAACAAAGTCAGAGGTTATGGCTTAACTCAGAAAGGCCCCAGGGACATGATAACTGAGTGCAATCTCACATTCTCAACAGGATCATGGAGTAAAAAAAAAAAAAAATGCAGCAATGGATGAAACTAAGACAAGCCGGATAAGCTGCAGAATTTAATTAATAACAATTCATCAGTATTGGTTCACTGATTATAATTACTTCATCACTACAAAGTAGAGGAAACTGGATAAGGGGGTCATGAGAGCTCTACTATATTCTTAGTATTCCTATAATCCTAAAATTATTCTTAAAGACCTGTTAGAAATAAAAAAGAAGGTAATCAATCAATCTTTCTTCTGGAAGAATGTTTAAGGGGAGGCATGAAAAATTCATAAAGTAAGTTCAAATTTTGTTACATGTATAATTTGTTCCTCCAGTGTTGTTAGCCTATTATTTTTAAAAGTCATACAGTCTCTATGAAGTTGATTGAACTCTGAAATATGTTAATAAATACTAATATATCCATTAAAAATAAAAAATAAAAATAATAAATGAAGACAAATCAAATATTTTAAAAGGTGTTATAATAAGTGATTATGTGTAGATGTTAAGACTGTAGAGCAGTATAATAATAAAGCATCAATATCCTAATGCTGTATGAATGAGGATTTGTAACCTCATGTGAATTTTTCCATAGCAATATAATATCATAGGCAGTATTAGAAAGCACGTACCTCAAAAAATGTAGGTAGAAGTAAAGACATCAATGATGACCTAAAGTGAGTATCACTACATCTCATAGATTTCACCTAACAACATGGAAACTGAGGAAAACATTTCTAGGTTACTTTGTTATGTAATTATCCAACATAACACAAAATAACCTTCCATCAAATCACCTGATCAATCTAATGAAAGCTTTCCTAGGGTTAAAGGTATACCTCAGCATGTGCAAGGCTCTGAGTTCAATCCCCAGCATGTGCATGCATGCACACACACAAACACACACACACACACACACCAAATACAAGAGAGAGATTCCCACTAATACAATCACCACACCCACATGCCTTTCCAAATAAGCCATCACTGTGAATTGAATCTCTTATAAAAGTTCTCAAACTGCAATTCAGTGCATGTAGACAGAGATTAAACCTCAAGTATTAGGAGAGGAGAGGTGCCATATATACATACTCACCATGGGAGCAGTTAGTTACGCTGAGCTGTATAAGCTCAGAATGCTTACATTTGGTGACTGTGGATATGCTGGATCCATATATTATTAATGACTGTTTCAGCTCTGCAACCTTTGCCAATTTTTCTGCAGTTTTTATGTGAATGCAAATTAGAAGACCCTGTCTTGTTGATCTTGATAGTATGTGGAGAATGTCTGCATATCTATGAGCCTGGAAAGATGGGGAGCTGTGATGAGAATGGGAGTCATAACTCATCCTCACACTCAGTGGCTACTCCCTAGAAAACCTGTTGATTATAAAGATGAGGGCGGTAAAGATGCGCATGGATAGCTTTTTAAGATGTCAGATTCATAAGTGTTTCTAAATTAGCAAACTATTCATGTATTATGTATGTCAATCTAAATGAACAAGTAAATTATACATAAGATGTTTAAGCTTTTATTCATATTTCACAGGAGCAAGTTCACCTTATGTAAATCAGAAGTTTAATTTTTTTAGCTCTTTTATTCCATTCCCCTAATTATCTGATTTTCCTGTTTTAAATTTTTTGTTAATTGTTTTTAATTACAACATTTCTCCTTTCCCTTTCCTCCCTCCAGTCTCCCATATACCCCTTCCTCGCTCTCCTTTAAATTCATGGGCTCTTTAGTTCACTAATTGTTATTGTATACCTATATTTATCTGTACATAGATAGATAATCCTAAGTACAAAATGTTCATAAGTTTTAAGGAAGAGAACATTTGTGAGAAGAGAGGCTGGCAAGATGGTTTAGTGTGTAAAGGTGCTTGCCACCAAGCCTGAAGACATGCATGTGATCTGAAGGACCCCACTAGCACAAGGAGAAAATTGACTCCCAAAGTTGATCTTTATCACCTCTACACATGCACCCTAGAAAATAAACAAGCAAATCGATAAATAAATAAATGTAATAATAGAAAAGGAGGAGAGAGGGGAGGGTGGAAATGTAAAAATATAGTGTATTCATGTGCAAAATTCACAAAAACAGTTTATCAATTTTTTAATTTATAAAATAAAATTCAGCCAAGATCTCAAAAATCCCTCAAGGTCATTTCTCCATGGAGAGATCTTATAGGATTTTAAAGATGACAACTTCATATAAAATCCCCACAAATAAGTATAACAGCAAGTGTGGGGCAGGGAATGATAAAGAGCATGGAATACTCCAGTAATGCAATGCAGGAAAAGCCAAACAGTCTACCTCATGTTCACATGTCTCTAGTGATTTGTCATAATGGGAGAATGGTTGAATACACACTCCATCCTCGTGTCTCTAGGCTAAGGGAGTATCCCTCCATGGGGAATGTGCTTCTGAAGTCCTTTCAAGAACCAAGGATACATCCTGATTCCACTGTCAGAAATGCATTCTTTGTTGAGGATGTGACCACTGGTATGTTTCCCATGTCCCAGTGGGTGACCCCCATAGCTATACATACATGGGCAGTACTAATTGGAATTAATGGGTTGTATAAAAGACAAAAAGACATGAAACTGGGAGGGGCATGAGTTGGAAGGAAGAAATAGGGAGGGCAAATATTGTATATATATATTAAATTCTCAATAACAAAGAACATTTTTCTAAATGGAACTCAAGAATCAGTTTTTAAAAGATGTCTTCCAATTCTCTTGCTATGCTATCATTCCCTAGTTTTGTGACACTAAACAAATCACTTGGGTTTTCTGATCCTTATTTCTCTCCCTATACAGAAGTGCTATTTTCTCTCTTCATATTAAATATTGGTTAACAACAATGGTTTCACTATGATATTTTGATGCATATCATTGTACTTTGCCCATATTTACCCCCTAGTAACCTCCATTGTTCTCCCTCCTGACTCCAACTGGTTCCCTTCCTCTCCCCAAATTTCCCCCTTCTGTTTTAATATTATACAGATATTTAAATCAAGATTCTGCATATAAGTGAAAATTTGCAAAGTCTACCTTGACCACACTCTATTACCTTCCTTTCCCCCATTTTCCACATCTCAGTTTTAACTTAGTTTACCCCTTCTATCCTTTCAGTGTCTTCCCCACTATTCAGAAAGAACCTGAGAGTCAAAAAACATCTGTGTCTACATCCACCCATGTCAACAAAGACTCAGACACATAAAACAAAATAAAAGAATCTTTTAAAACAAAAGAAACGAACTGGAGAGATAATTTACCAGTTAAGAGTCATACTACTCGCCAGGCGTTGGTGGCTCTTGCCTTTAATCCCAGCACTCGGGAGGCAGAGGCAAGAGGATCTCTGTGAGTTCAAGCTAAGCCTGGTCTACAGAATTAGTTCCAGAACAACCTCCAAAGCAATACAGAGAAACCCTCTCTCAAAAAAACCAAAAGAGAGCCATCCTACTCTTCCAGAAGATAAATGTTTGATTCCCAGCACCCACATCAGACAGCTTACAGCCTCCTGGAATGCCAAAGAATCCAACACCATCTTCCAGACTCTGCTGGTATCTGCATACATATGAGTGTGCATGTGCAAACACACATACACAGACACACACACACACACACACACACACACACACTTAAAAAAATAAATCTTTTACAAAGCAATTCTTAATCCACACTGTCTTCTGTATTCCCTGAGTGATCAGCCTGTATGAGTGTTCTTTAGCCTATTCAGCGCCTTCTTAATCTATTTTTGTAGTTCAGGGACTACCCAAGACCTGCTGCAAATTGTTTTGTTTTCCAAACAGAATGATCCTGCTGTTCCACTGACTGAAGTCATTATGCACACATACTCCAAGGCTGTGACAAGGTGAAAGAGACCACATCCTTATCCAAAGTCCTCTAAAAAAGTGAAGCTTCCTTCCAATTCAGTTTCCTAATATACCAACCCATCTTATTTTTAATATAGCTCTATGTGGAAACCTGCAAGTATGGCATTTATAACCAACATCTTGCTTTGTTTGCCTGCCAAACCAGAAAGGTCTCATACCCTCATTACTCATCCTGCATTCCAATGCTCTATCTTCTAAATTAAGCCTTTGGTTACCTTCCAGCCTCCAGGAACCTGACCTTATTCTGATTTTGTACTGCCTGTATTTTCAGCATTTGGAAAAGCACTTAAACAAATGTAATATTGTATTGTACTTCAGATAAGCACATTTTCTAAAAGAGCTGCTGTATCTCAAAAGGAAAATAAAGCTTCTTCACTTGACTCTTGTTATCTGCTTCTCAAAACTTGAAGAATAATATAGATATAGATATCATGTATTAAAATGGGTACTTTAGTTCCACCTGCCATGGTAACCAATATACTTATTGTACTGTCATTAATTAATGGGATTTATTCATGAGAATTGTCATTTGTTAGCTCTGTAGCCTTGAGAAAATTGTTTAACCTCTCTGAGATTTAGCTCCCTCACCTATAAAAGGATGATAGCACTCTGTGTTTGTTTATTGTGAGCAATAAAGGAATACAAGCATGTGGGGCAAAATCTAACAAAGGACTCACTCGGTGGGTTATCACCATCACTGCATCTTACTCTACTCTCTTTTCTCCTATCTCTCCTATTTTCTTTTCCTTCTCTTCTTCCAATTAACCATTAGTGTCAACTTCTGCTTATTTGTTTAGTCATAAATGCACACTTTCCATTTTCATCCATGCTGCCACTCAGGACATATTTCTGGACCAGTGGAATAGCTCAGTAGGTAAAGATACTTGTCATGAAAACTGTTGATCTGAGTTTGATTTTGGCAACTCACACTGTGAAAGAAAAGAATCAAATTTTCCAAGTTCTCTTCTGACTTCCACAGGTGCACCATGGTGCATGTGAGCACACTAAATGCGTGAATTGGTAGGTAAGTAGATAGATAAGACAGACAGACAGGCAGACAGACAGACAGATGTAAAAAAAAAAAATCAGGTATTCTCATTTTACACTGTCTGTTTCTATTGCTATGATGAAACATCATGACCAAAAGCAATTTGGGGAGAAATGGTTTATTTGGCTTACACTTCCATATTGTCATTCATTACCAAAGCAAGTCAGGACAGGAACTCAAACAGAACAGGAACCTGTAGGTGGGAGCTGATACAGAAGCCATGGAAGGATTCTGCTTACTGGATTGCTTCCCATGGCTTGTTCAGCCTGCTTTCTTATAGATTCCAGGACAGCCCACTAGGGGTGGAGCCCTCCCCCATTGATCACTAAATGAGAAAGTGTCTTACAGCTTGATATCATGGAGGCATTTCCTCAACTCTGATGACTCTATCTTGTGCCAAGTTGGCACACAAAACTAGCCAGTACACACACTCAACTCACTTAGCTTATTCCCAGTGTGGTCTTTTCAAAATTCGAAGAACAGAATCTCTCCCTGGCTGCCATAGAAGAAGTTGAGTGCTAAGAGAATACAACTCTAATCTACTCTACCTTAGCCTAGAGTGAGCCAGAGCATCAAAGCTTCTGTCTTCATTAAAGATTCAATAGCTATACAAATCTGAAAAATAAAATCATAATGCATCAATTCAACCAGAGTGGCATTGCTGCTTATGCTTTGTAGCTCCTGGGTTCCTGTTTTGCTAATGCCTACTCTTTTGTAAATGATCTTCCCCAAAGCCTTATGTCAATACTTCAATAGAAATATGTGCTACATATAAAAAGTATGTACTAAATAATAGAAATAGGTGTTTCAGACCTAGTCTTCTAAACAGTGTCCTTACTTTTTTTCTACCACAGTAGGAAAAAAAAGTCATGGTTTGCTGCATAGTGTTTTTAGGTAGATACATTAAAGAAAAAGAAACCCAGTCACTGGAAAGCAAGATTCAGTCATCTTAACAGACCAATTACTAAGCCTGTGTTTATTATTTCCTATAGACCAAGGACTGGTCACAAAATTGGAATAAACATCAGAAAGGATATGTCAGTAGTGTTTCTGATCATTTTTTAACTCATGTTTTTGAATGAATATGAAAATATAATTTGTAAATTAAACATAAAGCAAATATTTTGCTTGGAAAAACTCACAAGGTGATAATCTTAACATATGCCACTACACAGTCTTTAGCTATATAGCTGGTTCCCTTGTGCCTATGTAAGTTAGACTGAGGCTCCATCTGCACCCCAGGGTGGTTGCTTTGCTTTCATAATCACAATACAGAAAAGCCAGCTTTAACTATGCATGCAATTACAACATGAAATAATACATATTCAACTCCTTTCACCCTGAGTTTGTGTGCCCTTGTCATAAGCACAAATAAAAGGAAATATCTAATAGATAAGTAGGTCTGGTGTATTTTCAATATGTATATTATCCATTAACCAGATATAAATAGCTTAATTTCTCCTATTGCCTCACTATGTGGAAGGTCTCTTTTCTATAATAGATCATATCACAAATGTTTTTGAGGTACCCATTTAATTAATTCTCTACTGTAGACTGTAAGTCTGTTGCTAAAACAACTCATGAATTCAGTTATGACCCACTTTTATTAATTTTACATCATCCACAGTCCACACCTATTTGATTAATGACTAAGCCCAACATCTACTTTGATTTGTGCTGGTTTAAAGAGAAAAACAAGCATGACTTTTTTTTGAAATTAATTTATTTATTGAGTATGTAGTCTTCTTTCTGTATGTATGCCGTCTGCCAGAAGAGGGCACCAGATCCCATTATAGATGGTTGTAAACTACCATGTGGTTGCTGGAAATTGAACTCTAGACCTCTGGAAGAGTAACCAGTGCTCTTAACCTCTGAGCCATCTCCCTAGCCCCCAAGTGTGACATAAGGACCTAGTTACATCTCCCATCATAAGCCCATCATAAGGCTTGAACGGGAAAATGCCAATCAAAGCAAAGAATTATCATCATAAGAAGAGTGAACTCTGCAGTGAAGTCTTACTGGTGACATTAACTTCTGTAGACTTTGGGATTGTTTGCTGCTCGGCTATCTATGTGCACTAACTGGTGTTTGTGATTCCAACTGGGAAAATCACAGGAGGTTACTAAGATAGCATTACCTAATATTATCTAACTAGCAAGAGGCTGGATGAGGAGATGGTGGATCTTTGAGACATTTTTTTTGTTTTGTTTTGTTTTGGTTTTTTTTTTTTTTTTTTTTTTTTTTTTCCCTGTTTGGCTCCTTGATTTTTTTCTATTAGCTGTGTTTTCCTGGAATCTAAAACAAGAAAGCATCACAAATGGGGTCACAGAGATCTGGAGAAATTTCTAATGTTTTGTTGGGCCACAGTAATGAGTTAATCATTTCTTTCTGACTGTTAAACTACAAAATGCTGAAAACATTTCCAAATGCAATATTCACAGGAGTAGGAACACAGATAAGAGTTTTCAAAAGTTTTATGAAATCAAGATCAAAAGTGCATACACGTAAAATAACCTCAAATTTTTAACATGTAAATACAATCAGAAGCTCACATTTTCACTAATATTTGTGTGTGTGTGTGTGTGTGTGTGTGTGTGTAGCAAGGAGAGTTTTAAGCTGTAGATTTGAGTCTAGCATAGTCACCTTCTTCCAGAAACTTTGTTCATATTTATAAAATGATAGTACAAATCTCCATCCCTTTCTTCCTCATAGAAGGTTGTCAGAAGAGAAATAACCATGGTTTTAAATATTATTTAATTCTATTGAGAGACTTGTAAGTGTTGGTGCGGGGTGTTCAGTTATCCATGGCTGCGACTAGATTATATTTTCCCCTCAAGCTATTAATTGCTCACAAGCAGTTAGGCAAAACAGCATCTAGGAAACAGCACTTGTCTGCTTTTTTGGCCTATTTCTTATCTATACTGAGCTGTCCTGGCTCATCCCTTTCAGTGATGGCATGTTTTAACAAACTTTAACTAACTGAATCTGAAGTCCACTGCCGAGTTGGATTAGGCAATTGAACCATGGAGTTTTGGTACTTCAGGTATCCTAGTTTCCACATTAGCTTGAATAATGACAATTAAGTAAATGTGTGATCCAGACCATCACATCTGTACAGCTGTTACATCTTGGAAGTCATAGCTAAACCTAAACAGGTTTCTTCTCCTCTTCCTCCTCCTCTTTCTCCTTCTCCTTCTTTTCTTTCAAATGCTCTGTCACATATAGGTGTCTATTTGTGTGTACAGATGGAGAGCCAGGCTTACATTCTTCAATATCAAAGGAGAGACTTTTTATTGTTGTTTATCGTGATGTTTATGGTACTAATAAGATAAAGCTTCAAGAATGAATATGAATGAAGGCAGTAAAAGGGTAAGAAGTTGCATGACCTCCCCCCCTTGAGCTTATTAACTTTACCTCATGATAAAAGAGACCTAGAAAAAGAGTTGGAGAGATGAATCAGTGTTTAAGAGCATTTGCAGCACTTACAGAGGACCCAGGTTCCATCTCCAGCACCTACATGGTGACTCACAGAGATCTACAACACTAATTCCAGAGTACCCAACACACAGGCAGCAGGCATGTATGTGGTGCCTAGATATACATGCATACAAACCATTCATACATATAAAATAAAATAAACCTTTTTAATGTAATGAAAGCTAGATATGGGAGGAAACTGGCATTATGTTCATCAAAAATATTATAAGGCTAAGCTTGAATTGCTTAGTGCTGCTTTGAGGTCTGGGAGGAGACAGTAGAAGGGATCCATGCCTAGAAGGTGCCATTATCAGAGGAAGTAAAGGGAAGAGATACCCAAGTATGAATGGGCATGTGCACACAGAAATCTCCTATGAGCCCACAGGATACCACCATACTGAGGACAGCTGGAACTACACAGAAAACAACATTTGGAAGTAGACTGAAGTCCCACCAAATCCTTATATAGCATAAGACTTGAGATGTAGATGCCAATGCTTATGCTAGCATGTATGTCCTCAAGGGATAGTGAAATCAGTGGTATGTATCCATGGTATTTATATGTGCAAACTGCATGCAACTCAATATATCTTCTCATGGTTATTTAACAACAATCCAATAATCCATTTCAAAGTAAACTAAACATTCCTATTCTTATATATACTCTAAATCCCGTTAGTTGAAGTGAAATTCCCTTTCTGTCTCAAGACACCCGTACATCATCTAAGTAATAGACTTTATGCAAACATAATAGCACCATAGAGACCTAATGTTTTCAGTAAGTAGCTCACCTGAATACAGATAAACACAATATAAATTACTTTGAGATTTGACATTAGAAAAGTGGTAAAGCAGGGTGGTTACTATAAAAGAATACTTGGATCTTATGATATCCCTGCCACAACAGAACTAGTCATTTTCTGTGACCATCAAAGCTGAAGCCCTTCTTGAGTTGTAGCTTCTCAGTCCTAGAGACTGAAAATGCCAATTATTCTCCATTTTGCATTTTTTTAAGTAAAGGTCTGAGTAATTCAAATTCTGTTCATCTCACTTGATGGATTTCCACTAAATAGATGACACAGAGAAGTGTGGTCTGTAGAAGGAAGAATTTTCTCCATCCTGCTGGTCCCACTGGATGGGTTTCTCTCACTGAATCCCTGCAGCCATTTATAAGATAATCACTCAGAAACTTAATATATAATTGTTTGCCCAATGGCTTAGGCTTCTTACTGGCCAGCTCTCTCTTGGATATTAACCCATTTCTATTAATCTATATATCATTGTGCAGTAGAGTTTTTTTAACCAGTAATACCTTTGCATCTTGGCTACCTGGCAGCTACATGGCATCTCCTTAACTATGTCTTCCTTCTCCCTGTCCTGTTGAATTTCCCACCTAGCTAAATTCTGCCTGTCCATTGGCCAAAACAGCTTTATTCATCAACCAATAAGAGAAACACATATTTGCAGCATACAGAAGGACATCCCACATCATCTCCTCTTTTCTGTCTAAATAAAAAGGTTTTAACTTGAACATAGTGAAAGTATATACAACAAAACAGTTGTCAAACAAGAATTATAGTTACGATATTTACATTTAGCAATATTTAAAGAAAATACTCTACCATCTATCCTATCTTTGTGAGTCTAAAGTTTTATATCTAATTTATTTTTTATCTTAACTGAGGAAAACTATAGCTCTAACTATCTGCCTTCGATACCATCAAAGACCCCATAAGGAAATAATACTACCTAAGTAAACAGCAAATGCATTGTAAGCAACTTCCATAAGCAATTTCCAACCCTCTAGAATTGACACAGACATTTCACTGCCTGGACAGTCACCCCAAGTTCTTTTGTAATATTGGCACATCCATCTTCAGCCTATAAGTCCTTATCTGGCAGACTTGTTAATGAAGAAGGAAATCTGAAGATCTGGTTTCCTTACACTGGCAAAGTTTGTTAGTTGTTTTCTTCTGTGTCCTGTAGAATGTCTGGAAGTTTTCTCTGTGAAGCAAGAACCCTGAAGGACCATCCTGTTCCTTGCCAAGTTCAGTAGTCACTTTCCTGTGGGTCCTGCAGGGGACTAACAGGAATGTGCTCTGGTGGCTGTAACAAACGCTGCAAACCCAAGTCCTTGCTCAAATTTGATAAAGGCTGGCAGTAGTGACTATCTTTTCCAACTGGTCAAAGTTCCCTGGCTCAGGCTCTGCCAATTTCTAACCTTACTAGAACAATGGTGGATAGCATAGTAGAGCTTTTCACAAGTTCCTCCTCTGTAACTTTCAACAGGGAAGTCTGCTTAATCAATTTGAGAGTCAAGATGCTTCTCCTTAGGAACTTAAAAATGATTAAACTAGTATTGATTATTTATCAAACCTGGCATGCTCTTCTTCCAGAAAGAAATGTGCTACCTGGACTAGGTGCAAGACACAGGAAGACAGGGTTTTCTATCAATTTATCCTCTGTAGCTCTTTCTTCTACTTTACAATCAGAGCTTGTAGGAAAGTTGGGAAATCATGTTCTAATATAATAGATGGCCACCCACTGGTATCAGCCACTCAAGAAGCTGTTAAAATGTGTGATTTCTTTGAAAATCAACATCAGTTATAGTATGAAAATTAAACACTATGGAATCAATTAGACATGATGATAGATCAAAATTAATGTTTATGTATGGCTGGAATATTGAATGTTTATGTACAAGCTTAGTTGTGTTAATAAAAAAAAAGGACAAAACAAATGCTTGTCTTTTTCCTCCATTATCCCAGTGTCATTTATAATATATGAGCATAACTCAAAGTGCTATTAAACTGAATTACTAAAGGAAAACACCAATGCTAATATAATTTGTTAAAGGTTTTCCGAATATTTAACACATAAAGAGATAATAGCGATGGCCCTAGAGTGTTTGTAAATTTCTATTCAATGTCATTTCCACAAGAAGGACGGTATGTCAGTGGCGCTTGACCATTATCTGAGCTACCTTTGCATGCTATGTTAAATCTCACATTCTTCTCAAGAGCTAAGATTGTTTATAATTACATTTACATTTTAGTTTTGAAGTTGAATGAAAATAAGAGAAATTCTCTCAGATACATAAAATGTAACACATCCTCATCTCAATCCCTGAGGATCCCCCATGAGCCAGAATTTCTGAGTCCATTGATGTTGTTTGGTGCTTTGAAATTAATGAAGCACTAGCTATGAAGACCTGCTATTTTGACTCAAGAACCAACATTGTTTCACATGTCTGTAAGGTGATAAAAAGTTAGAGATTATCACTTTCCCACTGGCTAGTTTCCCCTGGCATCAGGTCTCTGGTTTTAAAAATAGCAAAAGTGGGGTGAGGAGAGGTGGCTCAACAGTTACAAATGTGTGCTTCTCTTAAAGACCAGAATCCAGTCCCAGCACCACGTCAGGCCACCTATAGTCACTGTGACTCCAGCTCAAAGTCATTTGACCTCTGAGGACCTCTGAGGGCACCCACACACACGTGGTACACACATACATGTAAATAAACATAAAGTAATTCCCTTTTTTTAAGAAAGAAAAATGGCAAAGTTTAAATTTTCCAATTTGTAAAATTTTACAAAATTTTCAGAACCTAGAGTGATATTTGCTTTAGGATCAGTAATGCTACAATTGTATCCCTGCCTGTGAACTCCAGCCAGTTGTGTGGACCATCCTTCCCCCTGACAGCTCAGCATCATTTGGACTTTATTCATGGGAGCAAAACTGTGGTGAATGATCAGAGCTCATAAAAGAGGCAGGCGGTGACAGGGTGCCACTATGCTTGCCTCTACCTTCCCCACAGCCTGTCTGTCTGTCTCCTACATAGAAGGTAATGTAGGAGTAAGGAAACTCTGTCAACCTGCAAGGAGTTTCTGGGAACTCTTAGAATCAGAGGTGCCTGATGGGAGATGTAATTTTATATATATATGTCTCTCATACTCGTTAATGAATAAAGAACTGTTGGCCAATAGGAAAGGAGATAGGAGGGACTAGGAGACAAGAGGAAGGAGTAAGGAGGGGTCAAGATGGATAGTCTGGAGAAAGCAGAATGCCGGCCGGCTCCCCAGTAAGAGAAATACATAGATCAGCAGAAATGGGTTAATAATTAAAATAGAGCTAGCCGATAAGAAACTAGTAACTGGCCAACAGAATTATATCGAATACAGAGTCTCTGTGTGTTAATTGGGTCTGGAGTGGCGGCAGGACAAGACCAGGCAGCGGGCGGAAAAACCGTACTCCTTACAAGTACCTGTGATCTACCTCAATTCCCACAAACACTGTGTCTGTGTGTGGACTCAGTTTGGATTTCTGTATCATCTACCAAGAAGAAAGAGTAGGTAGGATTGTTACACTAACTCTTGGAAACTGACCCAAATTCAAAATGGCAGACTAGCAAATCAAGGGTCTGTTTCTCTTATAAAGTTACTAAGAATCAGAGCACACCTGTCCTCAGGCAAAAAACTCAGCTAAGCAAAAATGGAATGTTAAATGGGTATGAACTCTCAGAAATATTTCATAGTCTTCATTTGCTCTGTCTTCAGGCATATTACAACAACAAATATCCAAATGGTGGCTGGGGCTGGGCTCACAAATCAGTTCTTAAGAATAATAATATGATTCTCCAAGGGATTCAACTATGTCTACAAATAAGAAGCAGTATATTATTTATCTACAGGTATGTCTTATTTCCCTTGGGCAATATTGAAATAAACATTCCAACCATAGGTTGTAGCTCATTGCAAAGCTGTCTTAAAGAAATGTGTGTTAGAGGAGAAAGAAGAGGTGCTTTGGAATTTTTCCTGCCAGTAAAGCCATGCTATGAAAACAAGAATATACATTAGAACCAGCCAGATAACTTTTCTGTTTAATGACCCTCCTCTCGCTGCCATAGAGCCTAATTTAATTGGACTGGGCACTGTCAGGGTGTATGTGTCTTCAAAGATATTTGAGTGATTCTACCATACAACCAAGGTTGAGACGCATTGCTTACCCAGGTTGTTAGCTAATGGGCTGCTGATAATTTCTGTGATTGTTAGTATGGATGTAGGACAGCTGTTTGCTAAGAAACTGGGCTAAGGCAGTGAATCATTCTGTTCAGAGCACAGAATCACATTCAGCTGCTAATGGCTTTTGTGCTACACTGACCTACACTGGATTCAAACCAGAACTGACCTTTGGTTTTCCATTGCCTATAATTAAAGATTTCGGCCACCACCATAACCTGGTTTGTGGATTGATTAATTCTCATAGTTACCAAATGTATTTTTGCAGAAAAAGGAGATGTGAGCCCCTGGAATGAGATAGTACTAAATGAACATTAGCATTCCTTTGTGTGTGTGTGTGTGTGTGTGTGTGTGTGTGTGTGTGTGTGTGTGTGTGTTTAGTCATTATCACCTTAAGTTCTTCTAATTCATTAACTAGCCATTCCATCAATGTTGTGGAGAAAATAGAATTATTGTTATCTCTATTTATACTATTCAGTGAGGCAGAAAACTATTTTGTTAAATGTTGGAATTTGTGAGTTTTATAATCTTTGGGTTGTGATAATGCTATCTACCTTCCTATGAAGAAAAAAAGCAATGTCAGGGCTAGTGATGACTCAGAGGCATGGGAACATGCCCTGCTTTCAATAAATAACCTCCATCAAAGTGTATGAATTAATGATGCATTTTATGAGCAGTCATCATTCAGATCTACTTTCCATTGCAGGGTCATCAGCTAATCTCTAAGGCACTTTAACAGGATCTGGACACAGGTCCTGTTAAATCACAAAACCTTTTCACCTCCATAGTAAGTCTACTCAAAAGGTGGATAGTATTGCTATATTTTAATTACTTGAAGCCTTGTGGAAGGGAGAAGAGAAGGATTTCCTGACTTAGGAGGACCTCTAATTCCTCACATCAACTTCCCCCAATGTGTCAAACCACAAGGATGAAAATATGCCACAATTTTAGTAGGTTTTGTTTATTGACATGGAACATTTCTAACATTGTCAAATACCTTTACACCCTGGAACACATCTATTCCCAACATGCCCCATACCTGGGAGTATCCCTTCCACATTGTATGCATAAGAAAATGAAAATCGTTTTCTTCTGCATACAATTATAAATTTAACAATTATAAAATGTAACTGATTTGGAGCAAAGTTCAAACAGATTATTTACCTTACTCTAGAAAAATTATAAAGGAGGGAGGGGTGGAGAGAAGGGGGAGGCAGGGGTGAAGAGAGAGGGGAGAGAGCAGAAAAGGGAACATAATGCAAAGTAGTTGAAGTTCATCCTTGGGATTCTTCATCTCTAAATATTTTCTCAGTGACTGCCTCCTCTACTGCCCTCTCCTCCCAGAGAGACTTATGATGAATGCATCTATGAGTTATCACAAATTAACTCAAGCCAGTCTGAAAGCCTATTGGAAGGACGCCTTTTGGTGTTCCTCCTCTCTGGGCTCCTGTCACTCACTGCCTTTCACTGTGGGTTCTGTTTCCATCACGATCGGGTTCAGTTCAGGCTCCAGAATCACCTGACCCCCTAGCTAGCATCATTTCCTATGCAGATAATGATTGCTTCTGAGTCTAGAACCACCACCCCACACACACAAAGACTACCTTCATGGTACAATTTTCTGATTCAAAACCTCTCAAGAATCATTTCCTGCCACTGGAATCCTCAAGCTTTATAGTTAGCCTCCAGTGTGGCTCATGGATTTCCCTACCCTGTTCACATAATTTCTCACTCTAATTTAAGCTTGGCCTTATTAAGAGCTCGTAAATTGTAATTGGCTCCATTAGTTAGCCATTGTTACATCTGATAGTTAACTAACTACTGATTATAAAATCTAATAATCACCTACTTAATAATTTTAGCTCTTACAGTTAAGCAATGGTAAGCCGACACAGGATCTCCTGTAGAAAGATGACTGGAGATGAGTTGGGTAGGACCAATGTTTGCTGGTACCACACAAGGCCACTGAAACAATCTCCTCTTCCTCCCAGGTCTTCGGTGCTGGGCTATAGGCACATGCAGGATCTCTCTAGCTCACGTTATTTGCCCCTGAAACTCATCTTATTACTTTAGCAGGGCTACCCTAACAATTGCCCTACAAAAAACACAGCAACACAAGGTGGGGGTGGTGTACCCTCCTAAAGGACACCATTACAACTCAGCAGTGCCCCAGTGGGCATTGCTCTGTGCAGTTGTGAGAGACTGAAGCATGTTAGCATCAGTTGGATTTTTAATGGAAGGATGGGTATGTTCTCAACAAGTCAAAGTATTCACCTGACTGGAGTTGAAAACATCAGAAATCAGAATGTTTTAAATACGTTAAACTTAGAGCCACAAAGTGAGTATCCCCTTCCCTTTTTTCTTTCTTTTTGCTAGTAAGGAAAACTGAGGTGCAAAGTATCATATAAGGCTTTTTTGTTTTATTTTGGGTTTTGTTTTTGTTTGTTTATTTGTTTGTTTTGGTTTTTATTTTATCAAGAAGGAAAGTAAAGGAGGACAGGATTAGGGAAGTAATTGGCCATGGTCAAATGGCCAGTAGGCAGCAAAGGCCAAATTCACACCCATATCTGTATGATTCCAGGTCCCGACCAGTATACAAAACTCTGTTGATTCTGGAGAGTGTTGCCAAAGGGGTGAACATGTTCCAAGAGTGTGACATGTATAAATGAAAATACCATTATGATCTTGATTTTGTACAACTGACACATATCCCATTTAGACAATGTGTTTGCTGACTTGGGGAGAGACCACACTGCCAATGCTCCTCCTGAGATGGGCATTCCCCCTTTTCTGTAGAAACCAGGTGGGTGTTGTCTCTGATCGTCAGCTTTCAAGCTGAGCTAGGAAGAACAGGTAAATGGATTTGACACAAACAGCAGCGTTGCCTTGGCTAATTAGGAGCAAGTGTGCAGAACAGGAAGGCAGTTAGGACACTAGAAAGAAATCATCCCTAGCTGTTCTACATCACAGAATCCCTCGTGAGGCAAACAGGCTGTGACACAGCAGCTAGGGACAGATGGAGCAGACTAAGTAGCATGTAGTATATATTATGAAGATGCTATTCTAACCATGTCTGACTATTGATTATTGAAGCTATGGATAAAATTAATCTCTGCATATGTTTATGAGAGAGAAAGAAGCTGTGACAAAATCCCTGAAAAAATCAACTTGAAATAGGAAAGGTTTCTCTTGGCTCATGGTTTCAGAGAGTCCAGTCCACAGTTATCTAGCTTCATAACTTTTATACCTATAGCAAGGCAGAAATATCATAATGAAGTAAGCTACTCATCTAATGACAGTCAAAACTGGGGTAGGGGTGGGAGACAGATCCTTCTGATGCATGTTCCCAGTGACCCACCAGCCCATTCAGACAGGACATCTCATCAGGAAATTAGCACATTGAGAGGTTGGGGTGCTCATGATTCAATCACCTCCTGATGATGTTGCCAGCTGGGAACCATGCCTTCAACACAGAACCCTGGGAAGAATATTTCAGACCCAAAATAGAATAGTATGTAGAGGGGCTGAAGGGATTGAGAGATGGGGATTGAGGAAGAGGGACATAAATGGAGAACAGAAAAACAAGGGATGCTTGACTAAAGGAAATTAAAAAATGAAAAAGAGGTAAATAAACACAACTGACATTTCACCTTTTTAGTCTTCTAACATTTTAGAATATGTTACAAATAATTATAACCTGACTCTTTTTTTTTTCTTTTCTAAGAAACAATTGCATGTTTTCTTCCCTTTTCTTCCCTCCACGTGTTGTTTTGTTACTAAATATGACACCCTAAGTCTTCTTCCTCAAATTATATCATCATCAGCCTCAAGGCCAGCTTGATTGTTTGAAGGCATTCACTAGCATTTTCATACTAGAGATGGAGAACTTATGATATGGAAAACTAGTGATGGGCCAAGATCCTGAATCAAATGAGAAAACAGAAACAAAAAGATCTGCCTCACTCTCTGGTGTTTATTTTAAAAGGATATGGTATCATTTACCCTCTGCCCTCCCTCCCTCTCTCTCTCTCTCTCTCTCTCTCTCTCTCTCTCTCTCTCTCTCTCTCTCTGTGTGTGTGTGTGTGTGTGTGTGTGTGTGTGTGTGTGTGTGTGTGTTGCTGAGAACTGAACCCAGGGTTTTAGGCAGGTACTCTACCACTGAGCTACATCACCAGATTTTTTTGAAGCAGCCTTGATCTATTGCTCAGTTAGGTCTAGAACTCACTATGTAGCCCAGGCTAGATACAAAATCATCATTCTCCTACCTCAGAATACTAAGGTCTGGCATTAGAGTCATGCATCACTATGTTTTGTTGATTAATCTTGCTTCTATACAATTTACTTTTATTTTTATTTATGCTTATGTCTGTATATATATATATATACATATATATATATATGTATATACATACATATATACATACCATGTATGTTTGGGTATCCACAGAGGCCAGAAGAAAGTGTCTGATCTGGAGCTGGAGTTTGAGAACATTGTAAACCACCTGAGATAGCTGTAGGGTTCATTCAAAGAGCAGCAAGTGCTCTCAAGCACAGAGCCATCTCTCCAGTTCCTGGATGCTTTTTTTTTTTTTTTTTTTTTTTTTTTTTTTGATAATTTTTTTATTTAAATTTGAAGCAAGCTTGTTTTACATGTCAATCCCAGTTCCCACAGCCTCCCTTCCTCCCCTCTTCCCTCCCCCCAACAACCTCCATCCTATCCCCTTTCTGCTCCCCAGGGATGGAGAGGCCTTCCACGGTGAGTCTTCAATGTCTGTCACATCATTTGGAGGAGGACCCAGGCCCTCCCTGATGTGTCTAAGCTGAGGGACTATCCCTCTATGTGGAATGGGCTCCCAAAGTCCATTTGTATACCAGAGATAAATACTGATCCATTACCAGAGACCCCATAGACTTCACAGTCGTCCTAACTAACACCCACGTTCAGGGAATCTGGGTCACTCCTATGCTGGTTTCCAAGCTGTCAGACTGGAGTCCATGAGTTCCCCCTTGTTCAGGTCAGCAGATTTTGTGGGTTTCTCCCTTTGCTCATCTTGACCCCTTTGCTCATCACTCCTCTCTCTCTGCAACTGGATTCCAAGAATTCGGCTCAGTGTTTAGCTGTGGGTGTCTGCTTCTGCTTCCATCAGCTTCTAGATGAAGGCTCTAGGATGGCATCTAAAATAGTCATCAATCTCATTATCAGGGAAGGACATTTAAGGTAGCCTCTCCACTATTACTTAGATTGTTAGTTGAGGTCATTCTTGTAGATCTCTGGACAATTCCCTAGTGCCAGATTTCGCTTTAAAGCTATAATGGCTCCCTCTATTATGGTATCTCTTTTCTTGCTCTCCCCTATTCTTTCCCTGACTCAAACCTTCCTGCTCCCTCATGCCCACCTCTCCTGTACTCTTCCTCCTAACTCCATCTCCCCTCCCTCAATGCTCCCAGTTTGCTTGGGAGATCTTGTCCCTTTCCCCTTTTCTAGGGGAGCATGTATGTCTCTCTTGGGGTCCTCCTTGTTTCCTAGCTTTTCTGGCTGTGTGGATTGTAGGCTGGTAATCCTTTGCTCTATGACTAAAAACATGATTTATGAGTAAGTACATATCATGTTTGTTTTTTTGTGACTGGGTTACCTCACTCAGGATGATTTCTTCGAGTTCCATCCATTTGCCTGTGAATTTCAAGATTCCATTGTTTCCCCCCCCCCACCCCACCCCACCCCCACTGAGTAGTACTCCATTGTGTAAATGTGCCACATCTTCATCTACTCTTAAATTGAGGGTCATTTAGGTTGCTTCTAGGTTCTGGCTATTATGTCCTTGTTGTATGAATGTCCATCTTTTGGGTATATGCCTAAGATTGGAATTACTGGATCTTGAGGTAGACTAATTCCCATTTTCCTGAGGAACTGCCATACTGATTTCCAAAGTCACTTCACAAGTTTGCGCTCCCACCAGCAGTGGAGGAGTGTACCCCTTTCTTCACATCCTCTCCAGTATAAACTGTCATTGGTCTTTTTTATTTTAGCCATTCTGACAGGAGTAAGATGGTATCTCAGAGTTGTTTTGATTTGCATTTCCCTGATGGCTAAGGATGTTGAGCACTTTCTTAAGTGTCTTTCAGCCATTTTAGATTCCTCTGTTGAGAATTCTCTATTTAGTTCTATACCCCACTTTTTAATTGGATTATTTGGTGTTTTGGTAACTAGCTTCTTGAGTGAGTTTTTTGTATAATTTGTAAATCAGCCCTCTGTCAGATGTGGGGTTGGTGAAGATCTTTTCCCACTCTGTGGGCTACTATTTTGTCTTGTTGACTGTGTCCTTTGCCTTACAGAAGCATCTCAGTTTCAGGAGGTCACATTTATTAACTGTTGATCTCAGTGTCTGTGCTACTGGTGTTATGTTCAGGAAGCAGTCTCCTGTAATGGGTGCTATTTTTTAATACAATCATAACTTTGAGCCAACAGTTGTACAACCAACTTGTAATGATAAACAGGCTCAAGATTTCAAATATAAAGCAAATTAAATATGCAAATTATTTCTACAACCATTTGACTTTTTAATTATTTATATTAAACATGAACAAAACAAATCAGATATTATACGTAATATAAGACAATCTGCAGTTGGATTTTATTTACCATTAATTGAATGGAATAATATACATCAGTGGATTCTATTTATATTCCCTGGACATTATTTGTGACGTTTGGAGTGACCTTAATAAATTAAATATGATGAATATATTAGCCCCTGGAATCAGGAATGAAGAAGCCATAGATACTCTCCTGGAAATATATGACCTTGCTTCCTTAAAAAACCCAGTAACTGTCAGGGCTATGCCAATCTGGATGATGGATACTTTAAAATGTCCCAGGAAACATATAGCAGAGTCCTTCACTGAATTCAGCAGTGGCTTCATAAAGAATTTGCCCCACTTAAAGTTCCTAAAACTTAGCAGACTGCTGCATAAACAGGAAAAAGACCCGAGTTCAGAGTAAGGAGACACAGAACTTGAGGCTCTCTTCACACTGCAGTGAACATGGGACCTGAGCTAAGTTATTTCATAGCTCTAAGCCTCAATTTCCTCATTAGAAAAACAAGGCGATAGATACAAAAATTAGACAGTTACAAGACTAAGTCATTCAGCAGAAATAGGGGACCTTTGGGGATGTGGGAAAGGCCCAGCAATAAGGGAATGGGGGATATGGGAGGTGGGGAAAGGAAAATGAATAAGAACAAAATATAACAGGATATATTGTGTGTGAAAATTAAATAATGAAATTTGTATGTTAACTTAAAAATCAATATAGGCACTAGAGAGATGGCTCAGATGTGTGTGTTGTACTTTAAGAGGACCTGGATTTGTTTCCAGCACCCACATGGTAGCTCATACACACCTGTAACTCCCCCAGGGAATGCAATGCCTTCTGACTTCTGAAGGAACCAGGCATACACATAGCACACAAACACTCATACACATAAAATAAAATAAATAAATCTTTTTATTTCAGATTTACCCAGGGAAGAGAATAGAATAGATTTTTCAGGTGGACTTAGGGCAGGTGGGGATAAGAACCAGAGGGATAAGGTCAGAGAGACAGAGGGAGAGAGTATTAGAAGAGATGACTAGAATTGGAGAGCCTAGTACAGTGGAAACTCCCTGGAATCTATGAAAGTGGTCCTAGTGAAATCTCCAGTAATTGGGGATACAGAGCCTGAACTGGCCATCTTCTATAACCAGGAAAGTTGCTAGCAATGGGGCTAGGACATCAACCCAGCCACAAAACCTTCCACCTACATTTGCCCTGCCTTCAAGATGTGCTAGGGCAATGATGGTATAGAACTTGTGGCTGTGGCCAATCCACAACTGGTCCAACTTGAGGCCCACACCTGACATTGCCTAGATAGCCAAGAACCAGAGACAAGACAGCCCATAGACCCAGAAGAGAACCAAACATGACTGGCAAAAGAGAAAAAAAAGTCAGTGAATTTATATCTAACGATATTCTGCTATACTTATAGATCAGTGTCTAGCCCAATTGTCATCAAAGGGATGTCATCCAGCAACTGATAAAAGAAGATGCAGAAACCCACAGCCAAAAGCCAAGTGAAGCCAGGGAACCCTGCAGAAGATGTGGGGATAAGGATTAGAAGAGACAGAGGGATTGCAGACACCTTGAGAGCACAGCCCACAGAATGAACTAAGCAGAGCTCACAGGGACTCATAGAGATTGAAGTGACAAAAACAGACCCTATATGGGTCTGAGCTAGGTCATCAGCATATACTTTATGGTTATATAGCTTGGTGTTCTTGTGGGACTCTCAACAGTGGGAGTAGGGTTGTCTCTGACTCTCTTGCCTGTGCTTAGGACCCTTTTCCTCCTACTGCACTGCCTCATCCAGCCTTGATATGAAGGTTTGTGCCCAGGCCTGTTGTATCTTGGTAGGTGAATATCCCTGTGAAGTCTGCTCATTTTTTTTAAGGAAAACAGAGGAAGGGTTGATACGGGAGAGGAACTGGGAGGAGTGCAGGGAGGGGCAAGTTCAGTCAGGATGTAATGTGTGAGAGAAGAATAAAAATTAAAAGAAATACTGAGAGACTAAGGACACCTTATTCTCTCATATGTTGTGTCAAAAGATAGTAGATAAATCTAAAATAGCAAATAAATCTAGAATTTCTAATCAAGAAGAATGAAATGGTATATTTGCATTCGTGCATACTTTGTTATGCAACTGAGCCTTCAAGGTGGGAACTGTACTCTGTAGCTCAATCCTTTACATAAACCTTGACCACATCCTTGGTCAAGTTGTTACGTTTCTCCAACTTATACATCACTTTCCTCTCAAGAATAAGACAAAAGCCTTTTGGCACAATAAACTGTAAGGGGAAAAAATTCTGTTGTATAAAAATTATTTGATGTTACTGCTATTTACAATTTTAAGAGGAAATTACTAGCATTTCCATGGACAGTTTGGTTAAGCCAAATGGATTCTCTGGGATTTGGCATTTTGAAGGGGAGTGGAAAACACAGGAAAGAGTGAGTCACCTGAACCATCACAGGGATATTGAGTAAGTGGGCTGAGGTACATGAGGACCAGGATTCAAAGGATGTGGCAGCTCATCACTGACATGCCCAAGCCCCTTGAAAGCTTCAGTAATGTCTACCTCCCAATCTGAGAAAGTCATGCTGGGCATCCAATTCTAACTCACAAGCACATTAATCAACTAACCTCCTATCTGCTGAACATTTTAGTTCTGCACTTGTAGTTATTTATTTGCCTTGGCTTACATGCTTGCTGCATCCTTCCTGCTTAAGAACAGTAGCTGGCAGCTCATTAAAGTCGGGAAATCAGAGTCACAAAATGCATCATCGACAACAATCAGAATAATTATCCACATACACAAAAAAAAAAAAAAAAAAAGATTTTCCACAGAATGACATTAAGCAGCCTATAATGTAAACTTCTGGTATTTTTTTTTTCTATCAACTTCCAGATAAGCCATTAGCAGAAGAGGGAGAAGAAAGAAAGCAAGAGAGGTTGTGAAAGCATGTGGTTTGTCTTCCCTAAGGAATTCTGCCTTTTCCCTGTCTGGGTTTGGAATAACTACCAGCTCCATCCATGGGCCACAGTGACTATATGATTCTTTAACCACATAGCTGCATGAGGAAGTAAAGAGCCAAAGTTACCTGGCCAGTTATACAGGAAGCTTCTCAAAAGCAAGATGCTAGACCAATTAACCAATACTGCATCCCCAGCTCCTACCAGAAATTGGTGTTTATAAAAATCAAGTTGGATGTGATTATGAGGGTGTGATGGTATTAGATATAATAACCCTTTAAGTGCCTTGTTTAGAAGCATATTGTTTTCCCTGGCCTAATATTTCAAACCCAGTGGCTGGAGTAGTTGATCCATCAGTCTTTCCTAATACATGTGCACTTACTATATATTCATTTCTGAACTGCTGATCCCCATATTTAGATCATCGATCACTCAATATCATATACCCTTACCTGTCCAGACCCTATAACCAGTTTCAGCCTTTCCAAGAATATTCCAGGACCCACTGCTTAAAATCATCCCTGAGAACTCTTTCTAGATGATATAGGAAGACATAATGCCGAACATGCTTCTAGTAACCTGGGGGTTGAGACCACTTCTCCTAGCCAGACTGCCTCCCTCCAGCTGGCTGTTGAAGGAATTCTGAAAACCCTCTGGAAGCTTCCCAGACTCACCTGCAGGACTCTGACCCCTTTACTATCTAAACCATAGGAAGATTCTATGTCCTCCTAGTGGCCTCTGAATGGACTGGGCTTGAGTTTCTTTGTTTGCAGGAATGTGATTTTTTTTTTCAGCAATGGCCACAGTTATTATGAGGCAGTGGTGTCCTACAAAGCAGGCATAGATATTGAGGATGTGGTGATGGCTTCAGTGAAGGGACCAAAGGCCACAGCAAGAAATGCCTGTGAGCATTACATCTCTCTACCATGAGGCAAGAAATGTTTCAGAAAAGTAAGGTTCAGGCATGATTCTGTGTCAATGTGTTTTCTCAACAAGCCTTGAACAGGCTAATATCCAGAAAGTCACATGTTCCACCATGGTCAGTAGTTACATGGCAAATCTAGATGAAGTTCCCAGGAAGGCAGGGGGGGCAGGGGGGGATGGCACGCCATTTTAATTGGACTTAAGATATTTCCTGTCAGCAAATGCAGTAAATGCTTTCTTTTCCGTCTATCTTTAAAGTCATTGCTCTAGGCCAAAACAACTTTGAAAAAGAGAATAAAAGCAGAGGGCTAAAGTGTTCCAGTTTTGTAAAGCTTCAGTAATCCAGACTATGTGTTACTAGCAGAAACAAAGAGATGAGACCAAAGAAAACTTAATGCAGAAAAACAAGGTTCTCAGCAAAGGTTGGTATGGAATATGGAAATAAAATAGAACTTCAGAAAGTGGTTCACGGCTGTAACTATAAAACATAAAATTATATAGAAACTTACAAAATAAAAGAGAAGGAAAACTCCTGGTGAGTCCCCAGTGGACAAAGGTTCTTAGGTCAGATAATGATAGAGTCTACTTAAAAACAATAAGCTAGATGACCTCGTTTGAAAGACATTAGGAAAAGAACTAAGTGCAAGCTAAACAATAGGAGGTCACATATTTGATGAAAAGTTTTATAGCAAAAAAATAAGTGAACATTCATAGACATGTACAAAGCACTTCTAAAAACCAAACAATAAAAAACAAGCACACTAATGTTTTAAATGGACAAAATATTTGAACAAGCACTTCACCAAGGGAAATACACAAATGTAACATCAGTGAATATATGTGCATATTTAGTCAATAGGGAGGTACAAGTCAAAACCACAATATTTTATCATTTTAAAAGCTGACCACATCAAGCATTGTGATGGACGGCTCAAAACTAAAATGTACACTCCTAAGGCAAAAAGGACATTTGGAAATCTGTTCAGCTGTCTCCAAGTTGTTAAACATGTGCTTACCAGAGGGATCACCCAATCAATTTCCAGGTATTTATACAAAAGAAAGTAAATTATATTCCAACAATAACTTCTATACAGATAGTTGAGCCTGTCTTATTTGTAGTAGCTGTAAATCAGAAGCAAACTGCATTGGGCTGAATTTTGTCCCGTTAAATTTCATATATTGATGCCTCATCATGTGATGAGTAATTGAACAGGGCACCTTTGGAAATAATTAGACCGTGAAGAGGAGGACCTCATAGTAAGATACATATTCTTAGAAGGAACAAGAGTGATCTCTCCCTTTTTATTTTCTTTCTTTACCCACATGACCAAGAAGGGCAAAGTGGAGGAACAGCAAGAAGATGACAGTCTACAGCTCAGCAGGAAACCAGAAACCAGACCACGAGACTGCAAAGATAGCTCAACAATGAGGGCACGTGCTGCTTTTCCACCGGAGGACCCAAGTTCAATTCTAAACACAACGGGAGGCTCAAACACCTGTAACTCCAGCTCCAAGGGATCTGATGCCCTCTTCTGGCCTCTATGAGCTCGTGGCAAACAAGCACGCATAGACACATGGGGGGGGGTGCAAGTGTGTGTGTGTATATACACATACACTAAAAGTAAAAGGTCTTTGAAAAGAGAAAGGAAAAGCCTAGCCACTAGTGATGCTTCTACCAAGCCAGCTTCCTTTTTTTTTTTTTTTTTTTTTTTTTCTTGTGCTTGCTAGGCAGCTACTTATCCACTGAGCTGTCGAGATGTCTTTCCAGCCAAACATTTCTCATAAAGCTTCTAAATAAAATTCCCAAAACGGGTTCAGAGCTAGGTGGGCTACCTGCAACAACACGACATTGCACATCTCAATGAGATAGAAATGAGGTACTGAAGGTACCAATTACACAACTTACCCCACATGTGGGCCAGAAGGTGCTCTAGCTTCATTCCAGCTGCTGACCAAAAGCGCATATGGGGGGGAACAGAGGATATTTCTCATCACACTTCCAGGTCATGATCCAGTAGCAAGGTAAGTCAGAGCAGGAGATCAAACAAGCTCTGGGGTGGAAGCCATGCAGGAATGCTGCTTCCTGGCTTTCTCTCTCTGGCTCACACTCAGCTTTCTTGGGCAGCCCAGGTCCAGCTACCGAGGGGGGCGGCGGGGAGGGGAGGGCAGCCCTCAATGAGCTGGGTCCTTTCAATCCAGCCAATCGGATCTAGGCTCTTCCTCACAGGTGACTCAATTTTGTATCAAACTGACCATCAAAATGAACCAAGAGAAGAAAGTTGGAAAAATACCATTTCCTTAGTGTGCTGTTTTTTGTTTTTTCCTGAAAAGAAAGAAAGAAATTGAAAAATACCTACATAAGATACTGAAATTTCTAGATAAATAAATAAATAAATAAATAAATAAATAAATAAATAAATAAAAATAAGACAACTGCCCTCTCAAAAAAATAAAAATTCTACTCAAGATCTTACATTTTACTAATATTTTCTGGGCTAGGAAAGCCTACAGGAAGATCATTTGTAATCAGAGCAGCTGCCAGGCCAGGGCAAGCAGTCAAGGTAGAATGTAGATTTAGTCATCAATGAAAAAGATTTCACCGTTTTCCAACTCAGTTGAATTTGAAATGGAACTGGACAATCTCAAAAACAGGAAATAAATTTGTCCTTTCTCTGCTTAATCACAGGAGAGATAATAGAGCCCCTGGGAAGAAAGGACAGGGTGAAATGCCTTGGCAGGGCTTCCTCTTAGAGAGGTGCTTGCATTATTAACTCCTATGAATAATTAAGCTAGTACTTGCCACCTGCAGGAAATGGAAAACAAAGAATGTTTTTCAAGGGCCCCATGCTCAGTACAAAAGGAAGAAAGGCATTTTCAACAGAAGTCATTGCTTTCAACTTGGTAAACTGGCACAAAACTATTAATTCCTTATAGCTCCTATACTGAGAGAGCACTTTTAAAGAATTGATTTTTGATGTTTATACTTTTCCCTGTGTCTTTTCTTTCTTTTGTAATCAACTCTTTCCCTCAACACACACACATACGCACACATCTGAACACATATACACACTATATTGTAAACTTGTAATATGAGTTTTTAAACAGATTGTGAATCAGGTGAAAAGCTTCCTATTCATACCTGCCTCCAAATATTCTGCTAACCACATAGGTTAGGCTACTGTTTAGAATTAAGTTTATTTTAATTTTGTTCTTATAAAGGTCAAGTGATGATTAACTAAATTATAAACAACAACAAAAAAACCACTCTCTCAAAATAGAAATGCATTCTGTCTCCCAAACAACATCTATAGTATCTCTCCTCAAATACTATTATGTCTAAGAAAAGGCAAAACAAACATAGGAAGCCCTATAAATTTTGAGCTCTTTGCTTATGTAGGTGCAGGGGTAATGGTCAGACATGTTTGAAATCTCTGCCTAAGATAAATTTGATTATGCTTTTAAAACTAATTGCTTTTCATTGGACACAAAATACTTCATATTGTGTTAAGCACCATTATTTCCCATTCTTCTTTCTTTCTTTTCTTTTTTTTTTTTTTTTTTTTTTTTTTTTTTTTTTTTGACAGGGTTTCTCTGTAGTCTGTGGTTTTGGTTTTGGAGGCTGTTCTGGAACTAGCTCTTGCAGACCACAGTGGTCTTGAACTCACAGAGATCCACCTTGCTCTGCCTCCCCAGTGCTGGAATTAAAGGCATGTGCTGCCCGGCTTAAGCACCATTATTTCATCTAAACCATAAAAACAGTCTTAGAAGGTATATATTAAAATCTGCATTTTACAAATGAGGGAAATCAAACCTTATAAGAGTAAATACTCACAGATCTAAAATTCAAGAGCAACTTTTATTACCCCTCAGCTCATACTACAGTGAGCAAAGGAACCAAGATGCTGCTCTCAGACATTACTGAGTCTGAACCTCTGAACCACCAGCCTAACAAGTTGTTAAATAACAAGATAGCTTCATCCACAAAGTTTCTCACCCATCAGTGGGACCCTGGGACCTGCATTCCCAGACAACACCTGTGCTATTAATATAAACACTATGTTTTGAGTCATACCATTTGAAATCAATGAACACCAGAACTTTGTGTTTCAGGCAGTATTTTTTTTTTCCTTTTCATGTGTATTAGTGTGAGATGACTTGAAAGAAAATGGCCCCAAAAGGACCATTTAGGAAGTGTAGCCTTGTTGGAGGAAGTGTGTCACTGAGTCTCTTTCGCTCAAGCTACACCCAGTGAGAAAGTTCGCTTCCAGTTGCCTGGGGATCAAGATGTAGAATACTTAGCTCCATCTCTAATACCATGTCCACCTGCATGCCACCATGTCCCACCATGACAATAATGGACTGAACCTCTGAACCTCTTTGTTTGTAAGAGTTGCCATGGCTGTGGCGCCTCCTTGGAGCAACAGAAACACTAAGCAAGACAAAGTGTTTTGCCTGCATGTAAGTCTGTGTACTACTTGGGTGCCTGGTACTGGTAGAGGCCAGAGGAAGACATCTCCTGGAACTGGAATTACAGATGATTATTTGCCACCATGTGGGTGCTGGGAATTGAGCCTGGATCCTTAGGGAGAGCCACTACAGCTCTTAAACTGCTGAACCACTTTTACAGCCCACAAACAGTAATTTTTTAAGACTTATTTTTATTATTTCTCAGCTCCTTGTTCCTGGCCATCCAGGCAATGTGGGGCATGGGATCCCTCTTGTGTCTTGGGCCTCAAATGAGACCAGTCATTGTTTGGTAACTCCCACAAGTTCTGAGCCACCATTGCCTCAGAATAGTTTGTAGGCAGGACAGGTGTGAGTCAAAGGTTTTGTGGCTGGTTTGATGACCCAGTCTCTCCACTGGAAGTCTTGTCTGGTTACAGAAGATGGCCAGTTCAGGCTCCATATCCCGCCTTACTAGGAATCCTTTCTAGGGTCATCCTCATAGGCTCCAGGGAGTTTCTACTGCACTAAGTTTCCATATAGCCCACTAATACCCTATTCCAGCCATCCCTTCCTACATTCTCTCTCTCCATCCCTCCCTCTCCCACCTGCCCCCAGTCCACCCTCAAAATCTACTCTATTTTCCCTTCCCAGGGAGATCAATGCATATCTCTTAGAGTCTCCTTGTTACTTCGAGTCTCTGAGTCTGTGAATTGCTGTATGATTATCCTTTACTAAATAACTAATATCCACTTATAAGTAAGTACATATCAGTACAATGTTTGTCTTTCTGGGTCTGAGTTGTCTCATTCAGGATGCTTTTTTTTCCTAGTTCCATCCATTTGTCTGGAGATTTCATGATGTCATTTTCTCTAAGAGCTGACTGAGTAATACTCCATTGTGTAAATATTTTATGTATATGTGTATGTGTCTGCATAAGTAAATGCCACGGTGTGCAGGTACCCATAGAGGCCAGAAGAGGGCATCAGATACCCTGAAATTGAAGTTGAGCAGTTATGATGGGCCTAACACAGATGCTGTGGATTGAACTTGGGATCTCTGCAAGAACAGGAAGTATAGTGAGCCATTTCTTCAGCCCAGACAGTAATTATCTCAAGTAAAGTTGACAGATTTCCAAATCTTATTATAATTACTTGCTACACCCACCAAAAAGCTTTAAAATAGGCAAAAAAAAAAGGTATTTATCTATGTAATTCGATATCCCTATCTCTATAACTTAATTTTGTTTCCATTCTTTTAAATTAAGTTGTAATTTACACACACTAAAACTGACCCTGCAAGTTTTTTCAAGCTTATATCATCACCATAATCAAAACATAGAATAGTACTTTCAGTCCAAAACAATATTTTCATGCTTCATTGAAAAAATAGAAAAAAAATTCCTCTTTTATAGCCACATGCTGACAACCATAACTGTTTTCTTTTTTCAGAATAAATGGAATCACAATACACAGCTATTTGAATTTGCATGTGCTGCACCTCATCAGAAACTCTGAGACTTTTTTATTTTACTTCTTTTTATTTATTCTATCTTTTACATCATGTATTGTGACATTCATTTCCTTATCCCTTTTTATCTGCCCTCCACTCCTGTGCCTCGCCTCAAATAAAACAAAATTTAAGAAAAGAGAGAGAGAGAGAGAGAGAAAGGGGGAAAAATTAAAATCTCATCATGGAAGCTGCAGTGTAATTCTGAAACTTTTAAAATGGCTGGCCCATTGTCCATTCCACTACCAGACAACTGCTCACAAAGAATGAATATTGTTTGTTTTTAATCCTAGCCAATCTAAAAGGCAAGTAGTTCGATCCCCTTAGAGGCACATCTGTATTTCCCTAACTACTTACTACCCATGGGGTTAGGACTTTATTTAATTTTTATTTTTTTCAATGTCATTTATTTTTATCACATTCTTCATCCTCCTCCAACTATTCCCAGATACTCCACCCTCCCTCCCTATCCAGCATCATGCTCTTTCTCTCTCAGAAAGCTCCATAGCATCAGGTCCTAACTCCAGAGTCCCACTAGCTTGAGTTCTTGCTTTGGTTTCCCTCAGTGGATTGTGGTTCAGGATATGTAAGCCAACTAAATCCTTTTCTCCTCAAGTTGCTTTGGGTCATGGTGTTTTGTCACAGCAAGTGATCCTAACTAAGTCAGAACTTTTTCACTCTTACCCTCCCTGATCTTTGGCTCTGGGAGTTTTTCTATCTGCTCTTCCAAAATGGTTCCTGAGCCTTTTGAGGCAGGGGGAATTGGTGTGTATGGATGTCCTATTTGTCATTGCACACTCATATGTGGACTAGCTTTCCATGTCTTCCAATCATGTTCTTTTTGCAAAACTGTTGTCTATTATAAATTCAAGATCATCTTGTTAATTTCAATGGAACAATAATTGTATATTAACCCTATTGATAAGTTTGAGTAGAATTATGATCTGAAATAAATTTGGTGTACTGATCCATGAAATATGGCATGTGTCCCACTCACTCAAGCCTTCTTTGATTCATTTCATCAATATTTTCATGTTCTCAGTAAACAGTTTTCAAACATATTTTCTAAGATCTGTATGTATTTTATTTTCTTGGTATTCTCACAGTGTGACATTTATTAAATTTTAATTTTCAATTAATAACTGCTAGTATGTCAATAATTTAATTTTCAGAGGTATTTCAGTGCTTATGTTGGAAAAGGTGCACAGTGAACTATTGATAATATTTTGATTTAGTGAATAACTTAGAAAATGAGAGAAAAACAGAGGAGAATACTTCAGTACTAGAGAAAGAAGTAACTCTAAGGGAGTACCTTAGTTAGGGTCACAATCGCTGTGATGAAATGCCACTACCAAAAGCAACTTGGGTTTCACTCACTCATCTCAAGAGCAGTGAGGGCAGGAACCTGGAGGCAGAAGCTGATGTAGAGGCCGTAGAGGGTGCTGCTTATTGGCTTTCTTTACATGACTTATTGGCTTTCTTTACATGACTTGTTCAAACTGCTTTCTTACGGAATCCAGGAAGGACCGCCAACCCAGGAGTGGTACCACCCACAATGGGTTGGGCCATGTCCTGTCAATCACTAATTAGGGAAATTCCTTACAGACTTGCCTGCAGCCTGATCTTATGGAGGCATTTTCTTAATTGCAGTTCCCTCCTCTCAGATGACATTAGCTTGGGTCAAGTTGACAAAAATAACCAGCACAGGGAGTAAATGTGAAAGATGTCTGTCTTCTGTCTTGATCACTCAGCTCAGCTGTCCAGTGGAGCTGACCTTTTGTTTCTTAGACCTTCAGACATGTGCCTCCTTCCTGACAGCATAAGGTCCCCACCCACCCACAGTCTCATTTTGTCTGACCTGCTTAGCTGTTTCATAATAATTTTTGTTATCTTTCTTTTTTTTTTTTTTTCCGTCTGTATAGCTGTCCTGGAACTTGCTCTGTAGATTAGGCTGGCCTTGAAGTCACAGAGATCCACCTGCCTCTGCCTCCAGAGTACAGGGATTAAAGTCATGTGCCACCAACACCTGGTACTCTTTCACTTTTTTATTAACATGTTTGATGACATTTAGTTTTCCCTCAGTGCTTTGGTTTATTGCTATACCAAAGTGTTTAGAACTCTGTCCTACACACGGAAATAGGTAGTGTGCATCAGTAGGAAAGAACGGGGGATGTGTGAGGCAAGCTGTGAAAGTATCCATTTATAAATACAACAAAAGGAAAATCCACTCAAAGGAATACCAAAGTCACTAGAAACCATTTTTGTAGTATGCAAGACTTTCATGCTGAAAATAAAAAATCATAAGACCCTGCAGCACAAAAAGGGAGAGAGGAAAGACTAAAAGGGCATATGATTGACTAAGGATGGATTTTAAGTCAACCAGAAGTACATCGTACTTCTCAGAGCCAGCATTAAGGTTGGGGGAGTGAGGCAAACACCGGCCTTCTTTAAAATAAAATGCTAAGTTTTTGGGGTCCTCTGGCATACTAGGCTCTACCGCTGAACTACATCCTTTGCTCCAAATTAAAAATGTAAAGAACATCACAAAATTCAGGGATCAATATATATCTTTGTATCCTCTTCCTAGAAATCAAATTTAATGCAAAAAGTCAAGGTTTAACCAAATGTAAGTGTCCAATAAGGAATGAAAACCAGCATTACCTGACTTCCATTCCACCTTGCCTCCATCATGATTCTTTTAACATGTTATCCTGACTGGTCTGAATTCGTGTGTGTGTGTGTGTGTGTGTGTGTGTGTGTGTGTGTGTGTGTGTGTGCATGTGTTTGAACTTCTTTGTACCACACAGGTCCAGGTTCTGAGGAAGTCAGAATAGCACATGGATTACCTGGAACCACCAAGTGCTGATGGCTGAATATGTTGGTGATTTCCTGTTTTTATAGCCACTGAGGAAAATCTCTCCTTCACTCCTCCTTCACTTGACTCGGAGAAGTTCCAGCCTGAACAATTTTCATAAAAGCCTCATGGAATTTTTATTTGATTAATTAAGTTGTATATATAAGCTCAGGTATAAGAATAGATAACACAAAAGCACAACAATTAGTGATCCAGGAAAAGTCTAGTTTTGGAACCCAGTTCAAGAATGGAGTCGTATTTGATTTCTGAATGCTTGTGAGAAAACTCTAAGAAACCAAAAGTCTTGTGATCTCAGTTTCTTCATAAACATGGAATTGTTCTCAGAATGTGTTTTTGTGCCCCCTCAGGTGTATCAGATGGGAGTGAGCTTACTTCAGATAGTTCATTACAACTTAACTATTGTTATTTGTTTATATAACTCTATAGAAAAACATGGTTTTGCCAATTGCAAGCCCATCACATGCAGCTTGGCCTACCTGCCACATGTCTGCTGTAGGATATTTTTTTAAGACACGTTACATTTGTTTATGCTCTGAAACATTTGTTTAGTGATGTAAAGATGAGTTGCATTCTTTTATGTTGCATTTGTTTAACTCTGAAGCTGTGTTACTTTGTCTGTCTAAAACAGAGAGTGGTCTAATAAAGAGCTGAATGGCCAACAGCAAGGCAGGGCTGACAGGCAGAGAAAATAAATAGGAGGAAAAATCTGGGGAGAAAAGATCAAGGGCAAGAAAAGGAGGAGAGAGGACACCAGGGGCCAGCCACCTAGCCACACAGCCACACAGCCAGACACAGAATAAGAAGTAAAGATATACAGAGATAGAAAAAGGTAAAAAGCCCAGAGGCATAAGGTAGATGGGATAATTTAAGAAAAGCTAGATAGAAATAAACCAAGCTAAGGCTGAGCATTCATGTGAAAAAAATAAGCCTCCATGTGTATTTATTTGGGAGCCTAGTGGCCCTCCCAGAAAAATTAAAAGTAAATAACAACAAGCAACATATGTTGGCTTGTCCTTGTGATTATACACATGTGACTCCTCTTAACCCTCAGAGCATAAATTGTCTGACTCTGAATAAAGTTGGCTATTGCATGAGACTTTAGTCTACTTCAGTTTTTCACCCCATTCCCCCAGGTCCCACCATCTCTAGAGCAGTAAAGATGAGAATATTCAGACCTCCTTATCTTCAAGGTCCATATTCAGGGATTCAGTCACCTGTAGACTAAAATATTAGAGGGAACAGAAAAATCTCTGAAAAAAAATTCTGATGACTTTCAGATATGGTTTTCTTGTCATAATTCTCTAAGCAGTGAAGTATGGCAACTATTTTCATAGTACAGGTACTGTTTTTAACATTGTAAGTAACATAGAGGTGATCTAGAAGTGACACAAAAGGCACAGGTGTTGTGGTGCATACTCAGCTGTACCAGTTTACCTAGTGGATGAACATCTAAGGCTGTGGGTGTCTGCAGGGGCTCTTGCATACGGAGTGATGGCTGTAACAGCAGGTCAGGATAATGGCCTCCCCCTTCACAGAAAGGCCTGAGATGAGACATAGTAACTGTACCATATAGTGAAGACAAGGAGACAAAAGCAGCAAACTTTAGAGAATTCACATGACATGGCCACTCCTAAATCCTCCAAGTCCATAGTCACATATGTGAGCCAGGAAAGCAAAGAAGGACCTGGTTCACTCAGGACCTAGGTGGGCAATGGACTGGGAACAGTACACTGGGAGTCGCATTTACTTTCCTAGGTGGTCTCTAAAACTCATGGGCTGTCTTTCAGGCATTGCAGACATAAGACTATCCTTTCATGGAGCTATGAAGAAAAAAATACCAACTCCCTTCGCAATTTAGACTTTCAGATCCACTGACTTTTATTCCCCGGGCAGTCAGTGCTACCCACTCCTGACACCTTACTGTTAGTTTCTACCTCCTAATACAATATGCACCCACTCTTTCTGCTATTTCCCTGCGTGGAAAGCCTCATCCAAGGCTTCATGACATAAACAGTGAAGATGATATGTGTTTTTAATCTGGACAGTGAAATATAAAAATAAATGTGCATAAAAATAAGGATTTACTTATACTTATGTTAGGGATTTAAGTTACTCCTAAAGTGAGTAAGATTTAACTAAAAACATGAATAAAAAGATAGACCAATTTTATCTGCTATTAAATTGGATGGGAATTTGAAAGAGGACCCTAAGATACTGAGTTTATAAAGATTACTTTTTTGGCACCTAATGCTAATACACTTCTGAGAAGTATCTGTCTTCAGTCAAGAGTTTTTCTTTTTTTTTTTTTTTTTTTTTTTTTTTTTTTTTTTTCTCTCACACGACCTTGACAGGCCCCTTTATAGTGCTTCCATAACCAAGAGGAACAGGAAAGCATGAAAGATGCAACCTTTTATGACTTCCAAGTACAGTATCACAACCAGACAGAGCTCTCCCATTCTACAACTTCAGCCAGGTCTCAACACAGTCACGTACTCATTTATATTATACCTAGGGGAAAAAAAAGAAAACTGAAGATGCCAACTAACCTTCCTATCAATAGTTTAATCCATCTCCCATCTTAATAATCTTGTTAATAATCTCATTTCTCAATTATTATGCATTTATTTCTGGATTTCTTTCCAACTTAATTAACACAGTCAAACAAGTCAAACACTTTAAGAATTGAACAATACAAAGAAGAATCTATTTCCAATGTTAATTTTTCACTCTTCACAAGTTCTATCACAAATCCCCAAATGTTGCCACAACTAAGCATCTGGAGGTTTTGTTGTTGTTGCTTTTGTTTGTTTATTTGTTGTACTTGATTTGTGGAGCCCTGAATATACTATATACGTTCTATTTTTTCTTTATTTTCAATTGCCCACCACCACTACCAAAAAAAAAAATGGATTTTTTTTCAATACATTTTCACTGTGATCTATTTCATGTGTTTACTATCACTGAAAAGAAAAGAATAATAAATTTGATGGGTCATTTATTCTTTCATTTCTTATACCCTATCCAAAACAGAAAACCCATGTTTTCAATTAAATAAACCCAGAATTGTCTGGCAGTGTTGGTGCATGCCTTTAATCCCAGAACTTGGGAGGCAGAAGCAGGCAGATCTTTTTGAGTTCAAGGCCAACCTGATCTACAGAATGAGTGCCATGACAGGCTCCAAAGCTACACAAAGGAAACCCATCTCAAAAAAACAAAGTAAATAAATAAATAGATGATACATACATACATACATACATACATACATACATACATACATACATAATCACTGGACAAGAGGTAATACTGCTTATGGAGAGGTCCAAATTGGAACATTCCCAGGTTGCCTATCAGTTCAAGACAATTGGCTGAACATCTTTCTTCCAAAGTTCACCTTGAAATCTACATTACATTTTTTCAGCTTGTAATGACATATATCATTGTCAAAGGACAGTTGTGCACCTTCTTGCTTCATTCCTTAAATCTCAAACTTTACAGCCAATCAAAATCACAGCTTTGTTAAACACTGAATTCCCCAATGGTGTGTATTTTTGAACCAGAACTTTTTTCTTAACTTCCTTTCTTTGCTAATGCATTTTAAAATTGCATGCATGTACAATTTCTTTAAAAGGTACAAAACTGGTCTCACAGAAAGCGTTTCAATAGGCAATATTTTTGCTTCCTTACTGGAGTGATTTTAATGAACTCACATTAACTAAATAACCATGATAGCCCTGTATTATGGTGGATTGCAGCTATAGCAATTCCTAAAAATTCAAAATACCATTGATATTTGGCAATATGATAGAATTCTACTATTGTAGACATATATAATTTCAATTCATGCTAGCTTCTATCTTGTAAATTCCATTTCTTGCCAAATAAATGAACATTGTGCTACAGATTCCCTTTCTTTGCTAGAATTAAAACTTATTATTATGCTGTGTTTTTTTTTTCATTTCTTTCAAGACATGTCTGAACTCCACAGAATTACAGAGACAGTAAAGTGGCATTACTATATTATATAGTCAAAAGTATCAGTATGAATTGAGCACCTATCTGCTCACAGTTGTGAAAATTAAGAAACATGACTGACCAAGCAGATAAAAACTTTTTTTCTAAATCCAAAATGGGAAATAAATAAAAGAATAATCTAAGATATTGAGTGTTATATTAAAATGGGATATCAAGTTCTATAGAAGGAAAAATAAACCAGAGAAAACAAAACACAACAGTAGATGTGTTTTTCAACAGGCCAGTAAAATCATCACTAAGGTTATGCATTCAAATAAAAGGCCCATAGTGGGATAAAGGTGAATTAGCTCAGCCAGTAAATGTGCTTGGCTCCCCAAGCCTGAAGATATGAGTTCAACTCCAGAAACCTACATGATAGAAGGAGAGAACCAACCCCTGAGATGTGTAGATGTGTCCTTTGCTTTTTATCAGCATGCCACACGTGCTGATAAATATAATTTTATCACCAAATATAATTTTAAGGTTTTTTAAGGCCTACAGAAAGAAACAAACAAGGTGTGCATATTTCTGAATGAGTACTGGTGAGAACACTGAAGAAAACCACTCTAAAGTGTATTGACATGTTGAAGAATAGTGAGAAAGCAAAGAGGGTTAAAACGGAATAAATGGGAAAAAAACTAGTAGAAAGTAAAGTCAGCAGGTGGCATTCATCATGAATAACACCTTCTGGGACTTGCTGGCAGCATATAACAAGGCAGACAAGCTGGGCTTTGTGGGTTACCATACTTTAAGTAAAACAAGAAGGCAATGAAGAATTTGAACAATACAATGAAATAGCTATTCAGACTTAAATTTTGGAGGATTGCCTTGGCTGCTTAGCTGGAGAAGAAGGCGGTAGAGGAACTAAAGCTAGGAATGCAAACAGGTGGGCTTTATCATAATGCATGCCAATGTGATGGTGGCTGGGGACGAGAGGAAACAGTGCAGAAGACAGTACTGAAGACACATTAGCTCAAGCACAGATGGCAATTTCTTATAACATAACACAGTCCACTATTTGAGTTTTTTGGTAATAAAAATCCAGCCTCACTGTGTGCTCCCAAAGACCCCAAGAATGTCCTGCTTCCACCCCACTCATGGAACTGCCCAGCATCACAGACCTCCCTCCAAAGTCAGTGATGTTGAGTTCCATATGCCAGATACCGGAAACTCAAGCAGTATCCCTGCTTTGGAGCATCCCACTGCTACTCTCCTAAGTTTAAACTACTTTATGCTCTTGCCTTTGTTTTCACCTACAACAGCAACAATGCTGAATTAAAGATGGTGTAAATGAGAGAGTTGAAACTTAAAATATTTCAGGGATTTTGCAACACCCTATAGCTTCAAGGTGGCAGAAGAATAAAGTTCTCTGAAAACTTGCCATCTTTTTCTCTTAACCAAGGATCTATGCTGCTTTCCTTACTGAGCAGTACAGTGATCCAGAAAAGGCTGAAAGTCAAAGCTTTTTCATGTACATGGAGCCGACCAAATTAGGGGAGAGAGGCTTTGTTAGGGGAGAGTTTATTGGGTAGTAGCCTCCCACGTCTACATTACATATGCTCTGCCTATGACTGTTTCTGCCCAGAGAATTAGGGAACAGGCTTCCTTAAGATTGACAGGAACAGTGTGTTCATCACTTACCCCAAACTTCCCACTGCACTATGGCAGGTGTTTGTGTTTCGTTCAGGCAGGAGATTGCTTGGCGCCATAGCTTTGCATCTTAATGTGTAGGCCTTTTAGCAGGAATCTAAGGGGATGATGACTTTACAAGTGCCTTAAATAATGACCAAAGTGATTTTTTAAAATGTGTTCAAATAATAGTTGTGAGCACAGTCAAATTGTTCCATCTAACATTCAAAAGGAAGGCAATTACCTGTAAAACACATAAAATATATATTGTTTACTCATCATTAACTCTGAACACCTCCATGATAATGGACAGAGTCAGAGATGTTCTGAGCAATACAGTCAGAATGAGTCAGGGGGCACAGAGACTTCCCTGGCAGCATGAATGTCATCCCAGTAACCTTGAAGAATTACTGTGGATAGCCACAGGCTTCAGTTACCTGTGGAAGCAGGACATGCTGAAAGAAAATCCCAGCGGGCACAAAAGACTTCCTTGTAAGAATGATCTTGTCCTTATGCAACTTCCATCAAGGTTACAGTAACATTTTAGGCTACAGAAATGGAATATCAAAGAAAATGAGTGGGGGTGAAAGATGGGGCATCAGTAAAGAGCACTTGTTACTCTTGCAAAAGACCTGGGTTTTGTTCCCAGCACCCACATGCTGACTCCGTCTAGTACCTAGTGACACCAGACATGTATGCAATGCATATATGTACATACAGGCAAAACATTTTTAAAAGGTAAATTTAAAAAAGGAAATATACAACAAGATCAACAGAGACGTCATAGCCTCGACCCTCTAAATCCCAGGAATATTGTGGTAGTTTTTGTTTTGTTTTGTTCAATACCTAGACATCCAGAAAGTTCTTCTTTTTTTGGGGGGGAGGGCCTTTCCAAAAAATTTGAAAGAGTTCAATAAGAGTTTGCTTTCATCCATGTTTCCTTTGCCACACTATGGAGTTTAGCTGATGTACACGGATTTCTACGTAGTGACTGAACTCATATTAGGAATCAAGAAGATGTTAGGGAATGAGTAGGGGTAGATATAATTAAAATACACTGGATGCATGTCTGAAACTCTCAAATAACTGATAAAAATATTATGTTTCAAAAGATGTGACAGTGCCCCTTACCAGCAGGAAGTAGTTTGGAAAGAACGACACCCAAAGTCCCAAATATTGTCTATAAATGTTTGTTTTCATTTAAATGGACTTGGTTATATAAAATAAATAAATAAATAAAACAATCCAAAAAAAAAAAAAAAAAAAAAAAAAAGATGTTAGTAGAAAGCTAAAACACAAAATTAAAATGTCTTTCCTAGTAGAAGAGTGACTTTAGAACACTTTTCCAAGTGTGCAGGACATGCTTAAATGAGAATTGGACTGAATTTCCAATTTCTGAGGCATGTGTAAAATGTTTCATACATATGCCCAAAACATTTCTTGCTGAATCAACAAACTGCCTTTGATTCTAGTAGCTATACATTTGATAAAAAGTCAAAGATATTACAGCATAATATTTTTAGCACAAATATTTGGCTCAATTGTACCAGGTTCACCTCATGATTCAAACACTGAGCACCTGTGTGATTTAACACACTACTTAATCTATTGTACCTCTTGACTTATAGTGCCCCAGAAAGATGGTGAAAGGAATTTCTGATGTTGGCTTGAGGGAACTAGTCCTTGATATCAGCATGCATGGCCTCAGTGCCAGAGGTGAACCTAAGATAGAGATCTCTGCCCTGGCCCAGTGCTGTTTTATCAGGACAATGCCTAAGGACCAGACTGTCTAGAAGCATCACGTAACAGAATGAGCAGTGGTAAAGGTATTATCATAAGCTAATTCATATCATATCATATCATAAACTCATTCATTCTAGTTGCCTTAATTAAAGCCTTAGAGGGCCACAAGAAGCAAAAGACCCTTCTATGATGTGAATGTGTTCTCTGAAAGTTCATAGGTTGAAAGTCTGATCATCCAATTGGTGTGTGATCACTTAACATTGATTTTCAACTTGACAGGGTAAAGAAGGACCTAAAACACAATGCTTGAGACATGAATGTGAACCACTGTCCACGAGAAGTTAATCTCAAGAGCTGTAGGGAGCCATCCCTGCATTCTCCATTACAAGATGGCGCCTGCATCTGGCAGGCACCGAATGGTAAACAAGCTAGTGCGCAGGCGCTGGGTAACTTTCCATCCCTTGGGCTCTGCCTCTCCCGTGGCGTCATATGGGCTGATGGGCTGCAGCCAATCAGGAGGTGACACGTCCGAGGCGAAGGTTGTAAACCTATATAAGGGTTGGGTTTTGGATGTTTGGCGTCTCCTCTCTGTAAGCTTATGTTCTCCCTCTCAAGATGCATTAAAGCTTTACTGCAGAAGGATCCTGAGTGTGCCGCGTCGTTCTTGCTGTCGAGAAGGTAGCGCGGGACAAAGAGCCTGGCAGAGATTATCTAGATTAGACTATTTGAGGTGAGAAGATTCATCTTAACTGTGTGCAACACCATTCCATAGGCTGGGGCCTTGGTCTGAATATAGGAAGAAATTGATCTGAACACTGGCATTCTTTCCTATCATAGTTAGCTTCAGTTGTCAATTAAACCATCTGGGAAGAGGTAACATCAGTTGATGAACGGCCTCCATTAGAATAGCCACACACACCCATGAAGCATTTTCTTAGTTACTAATTGATGTAGGTACCACTGAGTGGTACCCTCCCTAAGAAGGTAGGCCTGGGCTATAGAAGAAAGCTAACTGAGATGTCCAGGGGAACAAGCCAGTAAGCAGTTTTCCTCTGTGGTCCCTGCTTCAGTCCCTGCCTCCATTTTGATGTGTAAATTCCTTCCTTGGCTTCCCTTGGTTGTGAACTATAATCTGTAAGCAAAATAAACATTTATCTCCCCCAAGTTGTTTTTGGTTGATGTTTCATCACAGTAATGGAAAGCAAACTAGAATAGAAATTGGTATCAGAGAGTGGGGTCTTGCCATAACAGACATGAACATGTTAGTGTAGAGGAGAATTATGGAAGCAGTTGGAGCTTTAGATTGGAAATCCATTGAATTCTCACAGTTTAATAAGCTATTGTGGGGATTTAATAGATAACGCTGAGAGCAATGTAGAAAGCGGAGAGCTGTATGGGAGTTTCAGAGGGAAGCAAGGACTTGCTGCCATTTGTGTGATATATTTGGCATAGGAATGAGTGCTTCTCTTCAGCTGGAGCTGAAGAAATTAGCTGTGATCAACAAGAAACCAGCACTGAAGTGAAACCTTTGCTTTACTGGAACAATTGATGCTGGTTATCTAGCACTGAAAGATCAGTTGTGATTAGTAAGAGACCAACATTGTCGAGGTGGCATAGTCTGTATTTCCTTGGAGACACACAGAAGCTGTGGGTCAGATGAGACAACCACACTGGAAACTCAACTTGGCTGTGTGTAAGTCTCCCATGTGGTACTGGTTTTGAAGGCACAATGGGGTCATTGAGAGTAGCTGAAGCTTGGTACTAAGAAAGGCCAAGAGAGACCGTTGGTGATGGTCCAGCCTCAGTTTTCCTGGAAACCCCAATGATGCAGATGTCATGAAGAGGAGCTGAGGTTTGCCACCACATGGTGTTGTTCTTTTGCTGCAGCTAATGCCTAAGAAACACAAACACGAGACTCAGCGCCCACGTGGAGTTTATTGAGAGAAGGGAGAGAAGAAGGGGGTAGCTGGTGGCCAACCGAAAGCAGGAGAGAGAGAGAGAGAGAGAGAGAGAGAGAGAGAGAGAGAGAGAGAGAGAGCAGGGGGGCAGAGAGAGAGCAAGAGAGGGCAAGAGAGCGAGCAAGAAAAGGAGCAAGAGAGAGGCAGGCTTGGCGCGCTTGCTTTAAAAGGGGGATTTGTGCATGTGTAACTGAGTCCTCTGGCAGCCAGGTAAAGCTTCAGCCACCAGGTAAGACTGATGACGTGGCCATGAGCGTCCTGCCCATCGTCGGGGGCGGGGGGGTCAGCCTGGCTGCTAGTTCCTAACACATGGCATGAGAGTTTCTGAAACAAAAAAGGCCAGGAGTATTTTGGTGAAGGAGCAGCTTCAGTTTCAAGGAAACCCCCATGGCAGATGTCAGGACACATTGTCATAAGTGAGAGCCTTTGGTGGGCAGGGTCTTGCTGTACCCTAGTGTAGGATGCCAGGCTTTCCACTACTCTTCCTAATTTCTTTAACAATGGCAGTGCTTCCCAAATTGCCAGTCTCTGTTACTTCAGTCTCTTTTGCGTCTTCTGGTTGCATATTTTTCACTTCTTTCATCTCTGCTCTTTGCTATTTCTCACTGGAGATCTGAATTTGAACAAAGATTCAGACACAGTCTGAATGCAATGATAGCTAGAAATTTCCTCCACCAGTGAATAATATACTACTACTTTTTAATTCAGCTTCACAGGACTTAATCCAGACAAGGGCAGATTGCAGCCACATTCTCTGCAGGAATGTAGCAAGAATGGCCTAGTTCCTGATAACGTTTTCTTCTTCTCTGAACCTCATGCTCACATTTCTCTCAGGCTTCTGACCTTTCAAACTCCTGTCTGGGTGTCCATCAAGCTGTGCTCATAGAATCCAAGGGTGTTTCTAGCCTAAAGTTCTAAACTCTTCCATATTCTTCCCTCAAACCATTTCCAAAGATCTAAGGAACACATGACCAGCTATGTCACAGCAATGGCCCCACTTCTAGGTACCAATTTTATAAACCAGTTATCTATCACATTGCTGTAACAAAATACTTGACAAGAAGCAATCTAATGGCAGAAAGATTTATTTTGGATTAGTTTGAAAATCTCATTCCATCATGGCAGGAAGACATTCCTCCAAGCTAGGAGGACACAGCGGGAACAGTGAATCAGCCAGTCTCAATGCATGGGCAATCAGGAAGCAGATAGGAAACAAGAATTGGGCTTTAAAACCTCAAGGCCCCCTCCCTCAGTGACAAACTTCCTCCAGCAAGACTCTACCACCTAAAGATTCCACAACCTTAAACATCAGCACCAGCTGGGGACTAAGTGTTCAAACACATAAGCCATGAGGGGACATTTTATATTCTCAATGCAACACTAACAGATGCCAAGTAGACCTCCAAAACAAAAAGACCTCCCAAAGTATCATTGGGATTCCTGAGCTGTCCGATGAATGAAAACAAGAAATAAAAGATGGAGGAGATATGGCTGCTCCTATGTATGATGGAGGAAAAGGCTTATTGTATATATGAGGGAGAGCATAACTAAAGAATTCCCTTTCATTAATTGTTACTATATGCTTATATGTACATGTATATACATAGACAACCCTAAACATACCCTGCTCCGTCAGTATAGTGTTGCTGTAGAGATGCTTCCAGGACTGATGATTTGGGATTGAGTAACCAGTTGGTGTGCTCTTTCCCATTCTCCACACTCCTTGGTTGCCTACAATTCTTTGTGTGGGAGGAGGTCTCCTCCCCATCCACTCTGGCATGTCTTTTGGTGTTGTCTTTGTTCAGCTCACATTTGTATAGTCAGGTTGGTAAGATTTCATGGATCACTAATTTTTTCAGTTTAGAATTTCTTTTTAGACAGTATGACAGCCCCCAGTCTAATGTTCCTAAAAGAAATATAGCTGCTCATTCCTATCAGACTTAGCTAAATTATGAGAAACCACTTCTAATTAGCCAACTCCTTTCAGGTGTCTGCCTAAATAAATCACTATTAGTAAGGGAAAGCATGCTGGTGGAAAGGACTATGGCTTCCTACACTTGGAATCAGCAGAGGAATGAGATTAGATACCAAGATCAACATGAGGTAGGCTATAGAAAAGTGGGTTCCCAAAGGAAAATTGGGATGTGCTTGCAGGAATGAAACAGAATGAAGCTCTTCCGTGGGCACAGCTGAGCCAGAGGCTTATGGAAGGCAAGTTACTAAATTCTCCACTATATTTAAGCATCATGGAATAGCCATCTTGTGTAATCTCTTCCTTTTGAAATGTTCCCAAAGCTTGAGAATATGAGAAGATGATGTCATGGCCCAGATTAGATTGCATAATCTAGCAAAGGAAATAGAGAAAAGAGATATATAATATACATAATTAAAGCTCCTAATTAACTTATATTAAAGTAAACAAATGGGAAATTATTCTAAGAAGGACCCATTTTATCAAATAATCCTTCTGAGATGGTCAGAAGCATCATGTAGCCCTTCTACCAGCACAAACAACAGTAAATAACCATGTCATGAATTGTATGTGGATGACATCACAGAGCCACCCTAGCCCAAGAAAGGAAATTAGCACCTCAGTCCCATTATAAACAGAAGGAACTGCAATCTCTTAATGATACAAATGACCTGGAAAGAGAATCCCAAAGTGCGAGAGAAGTCACAGTCCCTCATGAAACTTGAGTAGAGAACCAGGTTGTACTGTGCTGAAATTTCTGTTCCACAGAATTTCTGATGACTTGATGCTGTCATAAGTGCGGTAGACTACTGGACAGCAGTAGAAAAGAAATAAAATATTACTTCATCAATTCCTTTGAGTTATGAATTCATGAAAAGAGACTAGATGTGCAATGACATTCATGATACATATTGATAATACCACTATCAGAGTTAAACTCAACATGTTGTCTTTGATTGTTTTTAGTTTCATAAAGTGCCAAGTATGGCATACAATTTTCAGATTTGAAAATGTCTTCTTCAAGTACTTGCTTTATGTCCCATAGTTTTACTCCTAGGCATATTTTTCAATAAAATAACCCCAAGTCTTCATTTCACTTTCTAAAGTAAAGAGAAATATTTGACATTTTTATTATTAATACAGCAATTTTCTACTTCACACACAACAGTTTGCATTGCTTAAAAAATCTGTTAAGTTCTTGAACTGAAATTTCCCATTTTGGCTTTGAATTGGTAGATGGTCTTGAACCTTTATGACCCAAAGGAACTGAAGAAAGTGCCAGAAATGTTTAAAAAAGATGACCTCTTCCACTGAATGAATGTGCAGAGGTTCTAGAACCTTTACCAAAAATAGTACAGAATGACAATGTCAGGAGTCAGAAAGCTTGTTTAGCTTTGTCCCTAAACCCTTCACTTCCAGTCATGGGACTCTGGGACAGTCATTTGAGGGATGTGGGCTTGATGTCATCTTCTGTATGAAGATTCAATAAACCTAACAAATAGAATTGGTGGAAGGACTCCAGTCTTCAGTATAAAGACTGAATGTGTCCTAATAAACAGAATCAGCAAAGCAATTTCATAAATAATAATAATAATGTGATTGATGGTCTTTATACATTCTGGAGTGCCAACTAAAATTAAAGCATAAACTACCATTGCTGTTAAGAGTTTTCTGTTTTGTCCCCACCAACAGTATATTCCACACATCAATGAACTTGAAAGGGGATGTTTTAAAAGGATAAAGTATTGGGTATAGATGGACCTTGGCTTACATTATAAAATGTGTTCTATTGAAATGTTTTTACTAGAAAACAAATTACCCTAATCAGCCTCTTACATATAATTCAACTTTATAAATTATAGTGTCTATATACTTTGTAAAATTTATGGATGGGACACAGTTAAATGCTTATTAAATTACAGCAATTATTAAGTTAATTGTTATTGAGTTATCAGAATAATTAAGAGTACTGATCTTGGTAATCGTGGTACAGGGAATGTCTTTTCATTGTTTTTCTTCCTACATTTCGGTTTAATTTCACCAGAGCTCAATAGGAACCCAAAACCTTTTCTGACACAGTAAACATGGAGCTGATGAACATAGGATGATTTTAGACAGTGTCTGACATTCTTGGGGCATGAACAAATGGAGTTAGAGAAAATTATCTACCTTGTTCTACCCACAGCTCCATATTTCTGAGGGGATTTACTGCTATGTCACAATGTTCTTCCAGAAACTGTTTGTAGCACTCTTTTATTTTATTTTATTTGGGTTTTTTTTTTAAGACATGGTTTCTCTGTGTAGTCCTAGCTGTCCAGGTACTCACTATAGACTATGTAGTGGCACACATCTTTAATGCCAGCACTCAGAAAGCAGAGGCCAGACAATCTCTGAGTTCGCAGCCAGACTGATCTACACAGTGAGTTCCAGAACAAGTAAGACTTTGTAGAAAGACCCTGTCTCAAAAAACAAACAGAAAAGGGTGGTGCTCGTTTTAAATGATTCTTATGTCACTACACACACACACACACACACACACACACACAATGTTGTCACCTAGAGCGCCATTTCATGGAGAATTAGACAAGGGCATCAGGGCAAGGGCTTCAGGGATAGCTCTGGAAACCTCGCTGCAGCTCAGAAATCCACAAAGGCCTTCTGCCTAATCTCTCCTGAGTTCTTCACATGTCCCTGTGATTCTAGATGAAAGTCACTCTCTATCTCTTGGTTTCCACCCTGTCCTCAGTAAGCCCTTCTTACAGATTTTTGCTCAGCAACACAAAATTTTAACTTCCAAAGACAGTTTTAGAGCCAAAAAGAAATATTTTATTGTGATGTTTGCCTCATTCTAATTTAATAGAAGGTCTTTGCATCTTAAAAAAATAATAATAATCCTTAAAACTGGGACAATGTGATCAGATTGCCACTCCTTGGAGCTTCTTATTCTCCAAACAAAAAGACTAAAGTTAAAATCAAAGTAAATAAGGACACAATGCTCACTTCCTATAAAAACATAGCAGGGGCTGCTTTCTACCAGCATTTTTGAGATGAGATCTCTCAATTATGGTGAAGCTAACACAAACTGGCTAGACTGCCTGGCTGGAGAGTTCTGAGGATCCGTCTATCTCTGCATTCCCTGCAGTAGAGTTACAGGCACAGACCACCTTGCTCAACTTCTTACATAGGTGCTGGGCATCCCAACCCAGGTCTTCACAATTGCATACCAAGAGCTTTAATCACTGAGCCATTTCTTCAGCCATAGGATCCTGTCATTAATGCATTGTTTTTGATTTGTACTTTAGGCAATATGCAAGTGGTACTCTCCTATTTGCCTTTCTTTTGCTGTGATAGATACCCTAACAAAAAGCACCTTAGGAAGAAAGGGAATATATATGTTAAGGCAGGAGATGAAGCGGGAACTGGAGTAGAAACCATAGAGGAACACTGCTTAACTGACTCACACTCTGGAATGTTTTCAGCTAACATTTTTGTATGGCCCACCTGCCTAGGTTTAGTACCACCTACAGTGAGCTGGCCCTTCTAAATCAATCGTCAATCAAGATAATATATAACAACATAGTCATAAGCTAGTCTGATTTGGTGAATTACTCAATTAAGGATCCTGTTTCCCCGCAGAGTAGTATTCCATTGTGTAGATGTGCCACATCTTCATTAACCATTCTTCAATTGAGGGGCATCTAGGTTGCTTCCAAGTTCTTGCTATTACAAATAGTGCTGCTATGAACATAGTTGAACAAATGTCTTTGTTGGGTGGATGTGAATCCTTTGGGTATATGACTAAGAGGGGGATTGCCGGGTCCTGTGGTAAACTAATTCCCATTTTCCTGAGGAACCGCCATACTGATCTCCAAAATGGCTGTATGAGTTTGCACTCCCACCAGCAGTGGAGGAGTGTGCCCCTTTCTCCACATCCACTCCAACATGAGTCATCATTGGTGTTTCTAATTTTAGCCATTCTGGCAGGGGTAAGATGGTATCTCAAAGTTGTTTTGATTTGCATTTCCCTGATGGCTAAGGATGTGGAGCATTTTCTTAAGTGTCTTTCAGCCTTTTTGATTTCCTCTATTGAGAATTCTTTCTTCAGTTCTGTACCCCATTTTGTAATAGGGTTATTTGGTGTTTTGCTGACTAGTTTCTTGAGTTCTTTGTATATTTTGGAGATCAGCCCTTTGTCAGATATAGGATTGGTGAAAATCTTTTCCCAGTCTGTGGGCTGCCGTTTGGTCTTGTCCACTGTGTCCTTTGCCTTACAGAAGCTTCTGTTTGAAGAGGACCCATTTATTAATTGTTTCTTTCAGTGTCTGTGCCCCTGGAGTTATGTTCAGGAAACGGTCTCCTATACCAATTTGTTCAAGGGTACCTCCTACTTTTTCTTCTAAGAGGTTCAATGTGGCTGGATTGATGTTGAGGTCTTTGATCCATTTGGACTTGAGTTTTGTGCATGGCGACAGACATGGGTCTATCTGCAGTCTTCTACACACCCTCATCCAATTGTGCCAGCACCATTTGTTGAAGACGCTGTCCTCGCCCCATTGTATAATTTTAGCTGTTTTGTTGAAAATCAGGTGTTCATAGGTGCGTGGGTTAATATCAGGATTTTCAATTCGATTCCATTGGTCACTCCAAAATTTAAGTTGAAGGACAAGTTACTGGGGAAAAGGATTTCTATTTTTGTTTCCACAGAAAATGAAAAGATGTGGATTCCTTCCAGACTAATGTGGTTTGATCAGGCCAGACCGCCTGAAATAGAGTACCAGGTGATCCTACATTCAAAACAGCTGGACAAAGCAGCCTTACAGACTACAGCCAGGATTTCTGAATCTTCTTCGAATCCCCCATGACAGCGCCCCTTACCAGCAGGAAGTAGTTTGGAAAAAACAACGCCCAAATTCCCAAATATTGTCTATAAATGTTTGTTTTCATTTAAATGGACTTTGTTATATAAAATAAATTTTAAAAAATTAAAAAATATCATCATAAAAATGATAGAGGCCCTCAAAGACAATGTGAGAAAATACCTTAAAAATGGAAGAAAAAAAAAAAGTAGAAGTTCTTCTTGTTCTAATATACAATATTATTTGAAATTAAAAAAAGGATCCTGTTTCCCATGTGACACAGGGGTGTGTCAAATTGACAATTACTGAGGTCCAACCTTGACTCAGTCAGGTTAAGGTCCTGGGATGGGAAGGGGCTTTGATGCAAGGAAGAAATCTGATCACCAGATGGATTGCACTAAAGTGACTGCAAATAGCTCCAGGCATCTTTATTTATACTTAAACAGAGTTTTTTCTATCTTACCAGGGTTATATGAACAGCTTTATTATTGGCTCCTATTTTTGACTCTTAAGAAATACATCACAGAGCTGGAGAGATGGCTCAGAGGTTAAGAGCACTGACTGCTCTTCCAAAGGTCCTGAGTTCAATTTCCAGCAACCACATGATGGCTCACAGCCATCTGTGATGAGATACATTTCTGACCTGCAGAGATACATGCATACTGTATACATAAAATACGGTATACATAAAAAATAAATAAATCTTAAAAAAAGAAAAAAAGGAAATACATCATAATGATTATTTAAAAAGAAAACATAGCTTTCCTTTATGCTTCCCCAAATACACTTTCCCACCCCCTATAAAATCTTATTCTAGACATAGAATCCAGCATTTTTTGCAGGTTTAACTAAATATGGAGCCAGACACATCCTGCTCTCGCAGCACAAATGTCAGCTGGCAGCTACTTGCAGCCACAAAGTTAAGAAGTAATAGGCATGGGTATAATGTTTTAAGGACAACAGTATTCAAACCCAGACAATTCTTTCATGTCTGTAAGATATGTTTTTATACAGCTCCCTTTTGTACAAGAGGGTCCCATGTCCCAACCTCCCTGTGAAAGGCAGACTTTGATAAAGCACTCTTTGCCCCTCACAATACCGTAATTCTTCTACCAATATACACTCCTGTGTACAGTAAAGATGGATCCATCCATCCCATATTTTATGTTCATTTTTCCCATTGAATCACATTAGATCCTATCACTAGTTCTATGTGCCTGGTGTTAGGGACCTTACTCTCAACAGTTGGCACTATGTGAATTCCTCAAGTTTTTCCCTATTCTGTGTGTGCATGCGTTACTCACCTTTCTAGAACTTGGTTAATGTTGCAAGTGTTGTTCTATTATATGTACCTGTCTCTATTGAGTCAGAAAAGTTCCCAGGATTAGCAGTTGTAGTAATTCCAGGTAAGAGATTTGAGAAGCATTAGCCCCTGCTGAATTTTAGGGGGAAACATTCAAGAAAAAACAGAATTTCCAGGTAAATTACAGCTGTTGCATGTGTGACTGACAAAGTAAAACTAAAAACTGCCCAAAGAATCAACAATATGGGAGATAAAAGAGCCTGCAAGCTGCACAGACTTTGCAAATTCCTACACTGTGTTGTGCACTACTAACCTTGCCAAGTGAGAGTCAGTTTCCATGGATGTTCTGCCCCAAGGAAACCCTTAGAGACTAGGCTGCATGGCTTTTCCCAACAAACAATAAAATTTATCCAACACAAGTACATACTCAGTGTTTTACACTTCTCAAGCACTGTTCATTGCTGCCCTGGTCTACTTGGTGTTGGTCCTGTGGCAGAGACTAGTCATTGTAATTGTGTTCCAGTCCAAAAAAAATAAAATAAAACAAAGTAAAATAAAACCTCAAGATTTAGCTTGAAAAGCAGCACTTTCATGAAGTCTGGTAAAGCTAAAAGACAGGCTGGAGTGGGTTACAGGCACCCACATGATAAGATTCTTTTTGAGTTAATGGGCAAGTCAACATTTACTCTAATGAGACTGTTGTCCCTTTTCTGACAGACTGAAACTACTACTGAATTCATGTATTCTTCTACCTGCTATTAGGATTAGCATTAAGGATGTTACAGAAATACAGATAAATTTAAATCTGTAAATATAAAATATGTATATAAATGACCCAATACCCGTTCTATGACTTCCACAAGCTTGTAAGATTATAAAAGAGCCTAATACCGGAAAGCAATAAGTAAAATTAAAATGGCTATATTGTCAAGGCACTCACATTCTACAACACTTCATGACAGAAAGCACAGGTTCCCATCAACATCAACATACACTATAAGCCAAGGATATAACTCAGCAACTATGTGCTTACCCAGCACATACAAGATCCTGCATTTAATCCCCAATAAGGAAAAAAATGTATTACAAAGCCATGGTAATTACTGAAGTGTGTTATTTATGTAAGACTAGGCAAATATATCAGTGTAGCAGAACAGAAAACAATGTCACACACACACACACACACACACACACACACAAAAGACATATCACTTTCACCATGCAGATTAAATGCTAGACAATACCAAGTGTTGGCAAGAGCAAGGAGAAAAGGAAACGCTTTCTATCAGTGATTGTGCAGTATCCCTAAAAACTGAAAATAGTCAAAGCTGGTGACTCAGCAATTCAACTTGTGACTGCTACTTGTTCTATGTAAACTTGTTTCTAGAATACAAACTGCACAAAAAGACACCTAAAGTATGCATAATACATCCTTTTGTGGGCTTTTAATGCTATATTTATTTGAGGGCAGTGTGTGTACACATGTCATGGCATGTGCATGGAGGTTAGAGGACAACTTGAGGGAGTTGGTTCTCTCCTACTGTGTGACTCTTGGGAGCACACCAGGTCACCACCAGTCTTGGCAGCATAAGTCTTTACCCACAGAGCCATCTCTTAATGAGTTTAAGGATGCAACATAGATCAACAGATAAAGGTGCTTGACACTAAGCCTAAAGAGCTAAATTGGCTCCCCAGGACCCACATGAGGAAGGAGACAACTGACTCTCACTAATTATACCCTGGAATATATGAGCCATCACACACATACACAGTTAACTAATTATTAACTAACTAATGTAAAAATAAATGTACTCAAATTTTTAAAGACTATAATGCAGAAGAAAAGGGAGCTAGTCATTTACTAAACTCACAAATAACCACACGGGGAGGGGGGGGAAAGCCCACATCTACTTTGGTTCCCACCATAGGTTTCATTTATAAGCACTTCCTTTAAAAGCCCTGTATTGTATCTTTGAGTTTTCAGAGAGAAGCCTGACTGACACTCAAGCAGATCTTTGTTAGTCTCTTTGTTGCTGTGATATTACTGAAAGCACATTTAGAAGGAGTTTATTTTAGCTTACAGCTCTGATGAGGAGTCCGTAATGGGATGGGAAGCATGGCAGCAGGTGGCCAGAGCAGGAAGCTGAGCGATCACATCCTCAATACCAAACACCAAGCAGACAGAGCAAACTAGAAGTGGGGTAAAGAAAGCCTTGAAGGTCTCAAAGCCCTGCCCAGTGATGTATTTCCTCCAGCGAGACTCCACCTCCCACGGGTTCCCTAACATCCCACAAACAGCACCACCAGCTAACGTCATCTTGAGCCTATGAGGGGTACTTCCCATTCCAACCACCACAAGACTCCATCACTGTGTCAGCCATCCTCACATGATTATTAGAGATATGCACTGGTAAAATACATTGGAAAGAGATCAGAGTGACCATCCAATGAGCACCCAAGTGTCTTAAGGGACAGGGGTAGGAGACTATAATAGAACACATGTACCTGGGGTGGGAGAAATAAGAGGGGTGGCAGTGGGGAACTGGACGACAGGAGAAGGTGGGGACAGGGTTAAGCAAAAATAGTGTGTTTAAAAATCCTATAAGAAAATGTGCTACTTTGCAAGCTAATTTAAAAGTTAAGCCTGGGGAGAGGGGGGTGGCGCATGCCTTTAATTCCAGCACTCAGCAGGCAGAGGCACATGGATCTCTGTGAATTCCAGGCCAACCAGGTCTACAGAGTAAGTTTGAGTAAGTTTCAGGACAGTAAGAGCTAGACAGAGAAACCATGTCTCAAAAAAAAAAAAAAAAAAAAAAAAAAAAAAGGAGGAGGAGAAGGAGAAGGAGGAGGAGGAGGAGAAGGAGAAGGAGAAGGAGAAGGAGAAGGAGAAGGAGAAGAAGAAGAAGAAGAAGAAGAAGAAGAAGAAGAAGAAGAAGAAGAAGAAGAAGAAGAAGAAGAAGAAGAAGAAGAAGAAGAAGAAGAAATTAGCATTGAGGAGATGGCTTGACAGGTAATAGCCAACCATGATGATCTAAATTTGATCTCCAGACCATTTAAAGATAGAAAGAAATAATATACTTCAGTGTTCTCTGAACACCACATGGATGTCTTAATCTCTTTCTCTCTCTCTTCCTCTCTCTCTCTCTCTCTCTCTCTCACACACACACACACACACTGTACACTCTGACACAAACAATTTTAAATTAATTAATTTTTAAAATTTAAAGCCTAAGTAAGCATCATTTAGATCAAATTTCTCCATCAACTATGATGTAGCACTGACTTAATAAAGATCCCCCTCCCAGGGGTTGTATAAAATTAAACGGTGGCAAAAAAAAAAAAAATGTATGTGACCCTCTTGCCTTCTCTTCCTAAATGCCTGCATTGCAGGTTTCTCTGCCATACCCAACTTCAATACACATTCTGAAAGAAAATTATATGCAACACCTGAATAGAAAGGTATTTCTTTAAAGGTGAAATGGGAGCATCAAGTCTAGCTAGCCTCAGCTACACAGTAAGTGTGAGACCTACCTGGGTGACACAAGAATATCTCAAAACCACAAGATAGACAGACGAATAGGTAAATAAAAATATAAAATGAGTGATAGAAACAAATAAGCCTCTCTACCTCGACTTCTGTCTCCAAGTTCCTGCCCTGCTTGAGTTCCCATCTTGACTTCTTCCATGACAAGCAGTGATGTGAAACATAAGCCAAAAATACCCTTTCCTCCTCATGGTGCTTTGGGACATGGTGTTTCATAACACTGCTGGTAACCCCAGTGAAGATAGTGGTTAATGGAGAAACTCCTAACTTTTCAGAGTGCAGAGAAAGAGTAAAACTCCAGTGATCAGCTCTAAACGGGATGTTTGAACCATACCCACAAGGTTCAGGGAACATCATGGAACAAAGAATATAAGAGCTGAAGGACCAGAATGAGTGCTATGAAATGCTATCTTCTATACCCAGCGTGAACTGACCACACTCATGAACTCACGGTTGATGCAGTTATCCACTACAGGCGCATGAAGCTGTGCCCTTACTTGAAAAGCTACTGGCAGGTAATAGTTGCTGGGGAAGGATGAGTCATTTTCTTTAGTGCTGTAGCCACTGGTAAATTGCCCATGTTCCAGTAAATAAAGTCTAATGCAAGAAATCCTAATTAAATTCAGTGGGTCTCTCTGTCTCTCTCTCTCAGAGAATTAAAGAAGAGACACTTGTGGAGAATAAAAGAAGATTCTGTAGATGTGGGAGAAAAATAACAGATATAATGGAGAACAAATGTGACCAACATTATATATAAATGCATGAAATCATTAAGGATACCAATTTTACAAAGATTATAAAACCACAAGTTCTGATCACTTTGTATAACATATATTTGGTTTGGAATTTTTTTTCAGTCTAAATAATACACACACATATACATATATCTGTGTGTGTGTGAAATATATTCTACTGTGTGTTAGTTACAGGGTTTAATCTTGGAGATTTGGGTCAAGTAATGTATCACAATTCTTGACATTTATGAACTATGTCTACTGTAAGATACAGCCCTCAATCAGTTTTACTATAATTATGGGGCACTGGGTCCTAATGAGCTATCTAGCAATCAGTAGAGGAAGCTAACAATCAGGGAAACTGAACAAGTTCCACCTTTGTCTGAGGCTATAACACATGCTTGTAATCCCAACTTTCTAAAAGTAGAGACCAGAGGCTTGTGAATCAAGGCCAACCTGGGCCACATAATCAGGGCATACCTCAAAACAACAAAACAAACAAACAAAAGAATAATAAGGCAAGTAAATGTAATGGGGAAAATGTTTCTAGAATGAAAACTACATACACAACAGCACTTGTAATGAGCATAGCCCATAAAAAAAAAACAAAATCAAAGTGGCTAGTTGTTGAGGGCTAAACCATGAGCTCTCATTATGACCTTGTGTTAGCGCTTTGGCTGATCTCTCTTTCCCAGACTACTTGTGTAGGAGTAGTTCTAGAAAAAGTCTTGTCTTCCTCTGGGTTATAGAGGGTTTTGTTGTTTCTTTGTTTGTTTGTGGTCTAGTGGTTTTTTACCTCTGACCAGGATAATAAAGACAACACCCTCCTCTGTCACGCAGTTGGCTCGTTTGTTAGCAGCCTATCCATTGAGTTAAACCTGAGTTGTAACAGACCCACTTCAAGTACACATCTGCCTGTTTCTACCTCCACAGCACTCTCAGGAGCTTGGGAGCCAAGAACATCAGCATGAGCAGAAGAAGCTGGTCTGCCATACTGGGCACTGGAAGGGTGTTTGTCTCTCTCATCAGGAGTAGCTGTCTTCTGCTTTCTAGTGCATAATATCAGACCTAACCATGAATATTTTTTTCATATTAACAAAAATACAGTGTCATCATAAGACGTTTACAAGCATTGAGGCTAGAAAAAAAGCCCCGAAGTCGGTGGCACACACCTTTGATCCCAGCACTTGGCAGGCAGTGACAGGCAGATCTCTGTGAGTTCGATGCCAGCCTGGTCTACAGAGCAAGAGCGAGTTCCAGGACAGGCTCAAAAACAATACAGAGAAACCAAAAAAAAAAAATCCCCAATTTAAAAGAAAAGATTGACGGCTACTAAGCACAATTTGTGATCAAGTGTCAAATTCTGAAGTGAAAAAAAAATTGCATTTTTGTTACTAGTACTGAGAAAAGTGGGTTATATATGTTTTATAATCTTAACCATTATTTTAGTTTTCTGACTTTGATAATTTCCTGTCTAAAATAATAGATGATCATTAAAATGTACACTGCAAAGTTTAGAAGGAAGAAAAGCGGGTAATGAGTGAATGGAGTGAAACAACGACACTTTAGAAATCTAGATGCAGGGTATATGGGACTCTGCTTTAAAAAACTTTTTATGAATCTGAAATTATTTCAAAATAAAATTCTACAAGAAGATTCCTTAGATTGCAACTCAAGGCATGCTACAAAAGGGATCACATAGAAAACGGGTCTAATTGACAAGTTCACCTGATTTTATATACAAATCAGCCACTGTGCCAGCTATTCAGTTAAATTCTGCCTTCCCACCACAAAATATGAGTGTGTCTAATAATCTCATTACTTTTTTATTTTTCAGACATCTATAGTAACACAAATAAATGTGCCCTATAACAATAATTTCTAGCAGTTTCTAGCCTCAATCTGAAAGAATAAAGATATCCCTTGTACTTCTGAAGTTTAACTATGTGCATTGGATTACCCTAATTTTACATATGTCATTTACATTTTCCTGGTCTCTTCTCTACAAAGCCATGATTCTTTTATTTCCTATTCATGACCGAATCCAATTTCCATAACTTCTGACATTCCCATCTACCCCATTGCTCTGTAAAGCCAGGAAACTAGCTGATTTTCTATATTGTTAGCATATCCAGCACAGGCCCAGCTGCAGACTCAATGAGCAATTGCTACATCCCATCAATTATTATATTATAGAGTAGGATGCTGTAAAGGAAATGGGGGAGCAAAAGTACAGGTACAGTTTACTGTAAGACACAAGTCTCAATAACAGCCTATCTACTTGCTAAATGCTAAATGCTTCTGTATTGTGCTATTTGCTGTATAATAATAGGTACTGTATCTTAATTTCTCTTTGAGCTATGGGGGAAAAAAAAGAATTCACATTGCTAAAAAAATGTCACCTGTCATCTATTTGGGGCTAGATTTTCCCACATTGAAACCTGGGTGGAGAAGTCTAAAACATCAGAGGTAGAGCCCACCTGAGCATTTGGATCTCAGCTCAGGCTGTACAAAGACAGAAATGTAGTGGGAGCCTAGGAGTCAACTCATTTGCAATACAAGTCAGGAAACTTAGGCGTCACTGAGCTTTCTTAAAAAGAAAATTGCAAGTGAACTCTCAACCCCCACCCCCTTCCCAGTTTTCCTCCCTAGAAATAGCTTTGTGGATGTCAGTGAGGAGAATGGGGGAGGGTGTCTGAACTCCAGAAGTTTGTCCTTCCCTGTCCCTGACAAGCATTTACATATTGACAGGAGACCTTGGCCCTGAGCAGCAGGGTGACCTCAGGATGCTAAGAAAACCAAAGCAGGAGAATTAGACCAACAGTGAATGCATCCTTCGAAATACATCTGAAGTAATCAGATAATAGCAGCATCTGCTGCTGCAATCAAAAACCAGATGATGTTTTATCAGATGACATTATGACAGAGGGCATTGGTGTCATCAGTGAAACAAGTGTGGCACTGTGGGATCTACAGCACAGAGAGGAAAGGAGGCAGGAAATTACATGCCACTAAGCTCCACTGAACAAGCATAATGAAAATTCCAGTTGCCTTTAGGTCATTCCACAACTGCAAAGAGACAGGGGTGGAGCAAATAGCCTCCCACTCTATCTCCATCCCTACCAATTCTGACTCTGGGGGAACAGGTGGCTCAGAAACAGACCTGACCTGGTGCATTCAAGTTATGACCTCCAGCTAACATCCATCTCTCCAATGTCAAGTGCAGGTCTAAAGGTTAGACTCTAGAAAAGCTAACACAGGAGAGACACAGATGTTCACTGATCAAAGCAATCATTAATGGATAAAAAGTTGTTGCTATCTGATGGCCATTGGACACTTAGTAAGAAAATAGAGAAAAAGAAAAATTAAGTCTTTTACAAACAGGAAGGGATCAGCTAGCTATCAATGACCAACACTTAAAAATGGATGTTGATAATCTGGATGTTGATCCCAGCACTCAGGAGGCAGAAGCAGGTAGATCTCTGTGAGTTCGAGACCAGCCTATTCTACAAGAGCTAGTTCTAGGATAGCCTCCAAAGCCACAGAGAAACCCTGTCTTGAAAAACAAAAACAACAAAACAAAACAAAAACAAAAAGTGGATGTTTATTTATACTATGCCCTTGTATATGTGTGGGTGTGCAGGAACCATCACACTTCCTGTGAAGGTCAGAAGTCCAAAGTTCGTTCTCTCCCTGTGTCATGTGGGACCCATCCATCTCAGGCCATCAGACTCAGCAATGGGAGCTTTGACTTACTTAGCTCTCTAGCTGATTCATTAGTTGAAAATTTCAATTAAGAGACTGACTGAGCAAACAGGAGAGGAAACCTCTGAAGCAGGAAATGTGATTTTTAAATTTTTCTATCTATTAATAAGAGTCCAGAACTTATAAAACCATTCCACAAATTATCTTATTTCTAGTACCTTATTTATTTTGTTTGTTTGTTTTTTATTTTATGTATATGAGTGTTCTGTATGTATGTTTGTGTACCATATGTATGCCTAATGTCTAAAGAGGCCAGAAGAGGTCATCAGATCCCCTGGGGCTGGATTTACAGACTGTTGTATGTTACAATGTGAGTGCTGTGAATGGAACCCAGGTCCCTGGAAATACAGCTAGTGCACATAAGCACTGAGCCATCTCTCTAGTCACTCTAATACTGTCTTATGACCAATGATGGGAAAGTTATGTCCCCAACATCTGAGTCTTCTCACTGTGTGTAACCAACAGACACCTGCCAGCCGTGAGTGTAAGATCTCCATTCAGGACTGGCGCTCCTGGTCCTTTGGACTGTGCTTTAGATATTGGTCCTCTAGTTTCCTAGTGTTCTTTGTACAGACCACTAATAAAATAAAGTTGCTAGTGCCACAGCCAGCACTCAATTCTGTCTCTTTTAAATCCAGGGTCCCGAATATGGATAGTGACTGCAGAAGAGTCATTGTCAACGCTAGTTCCTAACCTACCATGACTGTATTTAGGTGACTAAATATGTTTGTATAGAAAAATCCCACTGCTAGTAACTTCAAAAAAGAAGCAAACATGGATTCCCCCATTTATGTATTCTTTAAGTAACTGCAAGCCTATCTGAAATGGCAGAACATCCATTTCTGTCATTGAAAAAAAGAACAAAACAAATCACTATTCATCAGAGTAGTTCCCTGACTCCTTCTCCGCCATGTTCTCTCATTTTGGCATTTGTTATCATTACTTTTGTCTTATATTCATTGCATTCAGTTTTCCTGTGTTGAAGATGCTGTGCCTCTAAACTGAACTGAACTGTCCTGACCCACTGGATGCCCTTTATTTATGCCAACCGTTTGTTTGCCATTCTCCCCCCCCCCCAGAGTCTCCCTAGTACCCTTCATCTCCATTCAGGCTAACCGTCCATTAATCTGGACCAAGTGTTCCACCTGCTCTGAGAAGCAACGCTGGATGGATGCAGGCTGAGAATACCACACGTGTTCAGAGATGCTATGCTGAGGACTGTGTACCTTACTTCCCGACTGTACTTCATTGGGTCCCCACAATAATGCACGTACCTGTAATCACAGAACTGGGAAGGTGGAGACTGGAGGATCCCTGGAATTCACTAGCTGCTAGTCTAGCCCAAACTGTCAAACTACAGGCCAATCAGAAACCCTGTCACAAAGCAGGTAGATAACTGTTCTGAGAAACAACACCCAAGTTACCCTTTGACCTCCACATATGAATGCACACTCACACACAACACATAAGTGCATTCACACACATATATACAACATGCACTGAAATTCAAGGAAAAATTCAAAATGGTGTATATTTGGAAAGGCTATATTGAACCTATAGTTTTCCAACTCGCATAAAAAAAATACATACACACACATACACACATATATATAGTAAGAGGGTATAGTAGAACACATTAGACATGAAAAATGGTGGAGATGGAAGATATAATAGGCTAAAGATTAGAGCTAGAAGCAAGTGGAATGGAGGACATAATGGGTAGATTAGCCAAAACCAAGAAGATAGGAAGAAGTCTTATAAAAACCTAATAGTTTGTAAGCTAGTTATATAACACATATACACATGTGTTTGTGTGTATGTGTGTGTGTTGTGTGTGTGTGTTGTGTGTGTGTGTGTATACACGTGCGTGTGCAAGTTTGAGCCCTATATGGTGAACAGTACTACTTTTTAAAAACAGTGTTATTAAGTGAAAATCTCAGTACAAAGTCCAGGTTAATTCCCTATGAGTTATTGGTCATGGAGGCCCAAGGGGCACCCAAAACAACACAAGCTATTATGATTGCTTTTAGTTGTCCACTATAACTAGACAGTAAGATCCTATTGCTAAAGACACGAAATGCTTTGGTTGCAGAACACAGAGAAATCAAGTTTGAACTAGCCAGGAAACTAATATCACTTTCTCTCTCTGCTGGCTAGCTTTCATAGTACTAGAAGGTACTATTCAGGCTGCTAGGGGAATAATAAAAAACATCATAATCTTATGCAGTACTGGACCCTGTGTGATATAATACCAACTAGCCAGGCAAGTTGTACCTCCTAATACAATAGTGGTGAGGCTGCTTACGGGGATAAAATACTAGTTTCTTGACTGGATTTGAGGCTTGCTCTAGAAGAAATAATTCATGTCTAGTAGAGTGAACATGCTTGAAACACAAAGCTAGGGAGGTCATGGGCCCTAAGGGGGACTACTGTTGTTATTTTTGCTAAATGTTCATGCTGTCCAACTGTGTTCTGAATATGTCTGTTTATATGCATATATCAAAACTGCACTCAACCTAGGAGAAGCTTCTTGTTGCAGGGGGTGGTGGTTAATTCAGAGACGCCTAACTACTTGAAGTACCAAGAGTAAGCCACCTGCCAACCCACAGATGCAAGGCTCGGGGAACATTGCAGGAAAGTGAGCAAAAAGACTGCAAGAGTCAGAGATGGAGAAGAGTGCTATCGTAGTCTTTGGGGGTATGGTATGGCTGATACACTCATAGCCCCTGTGATGACTTGCACAAGATCAAGTAAAAAACAAAAAAATCAGCATGTGCCATTGGCAGTTGATAGCTGCCAGAGGAAAGAGGGTCACTTTTGGGGGTTTAGGTGTTCTAGTTTGGCTTCTGTTGCTCTGATGAGCAGCATAAACAAAGCTATTTTGGAGAAGGGGATTTACTTCATCTTACAGGTTATGGCCCTTCATGGAGGAAAGCTGAGGCAAGAAATTCAGGTGAAGAGCATGAAACAGAAACCAGAGAGAAACACTGCTTCCTGGCTTGCTTAGCTGGCTTTCTTATACAGCTAAGGCTCATCTGCATAAGGCTGGCACCTTCCAAATAGGCTCAGCATCCCTAGTCAATAAGCAGCTAATAAAATACCACACAAACATGGTCACAGACCAATCTGACCTGAGCAACTCTTCATTGAAGTCCCCTCTGCATAGGCGACTGTAAGTTTGTGACAAATTAACAGCTGAAGCTAACTATGCCAAGGTGTGACCACTAGTAGATTGTTCATGACTCACTGAATCATCCACACCCATGAGCATATGAGCAGAACACAGTGGGTTAAAAACAAAATTAAAGAAGAGAGCACCAGCCAGGCGGGTGGTGGCACATGCCTTTGACCCCAGCACTCAGGAGGCAGAGGCAGACAGATTTCTGTGAGTTCGAAACCAGTCTGGTCTACAAAAGCTAGTTCCAGGACAGCCTCCAGAGCCACAGAGAAACTCTGTCTCAAAAAACAAACAAAGAGAGAGAGAGAGAGAGAGAGAGAGAGCACGAATTTGGAAGGAAGATATGTTAGGGAGAGTTGGGAATAAAGAGATGGAGGGGGAATATGATCAAGATGCATGGTATATATATATATGAAATATTCAAACAGTGAATAAAAATATTTGATAATAAATAAATAATAAGTAGGCAATGCTAATTGGACTCAGTGGGTTACATTAAAAAAAAAGATAGGACATGAAGTTGATAGAGGACCATATAGGGGCTGTCTGGGCAGACTAAGAGGAAAGGACAGCAGGCCATGACGATGATTAAGATACATTGCATACATGTATGAAATTGTCAAGGAATAAATAAAAGTCCTTAAAATTAAATAAAGTAATTTTTGAAAGAATGTCAAGTTCTCTGTAAACCATGAGGAGTATATTCCCCCATCAGGCTTGGAGATCAGATTTGCATACTTAACTTTGATTTTCTGTATAATTGTAAGGGAGCTGGAAATATTTGGATTCCCCTACCCTGGTTTGTTGTTGTTTGGTTGGTTGCTTGGGTTTTTTGTCAAAGAGTTAATGAGTTATAGAATAAGCAGGTGCACACTTACAACTGGCTTCTAGAATCTACCCTGAGGCTAGCCCACTCCAAAAGTCAAAGATGACTGCTGACAAAAACTCCAAACTTGTTTTTGCTAGTAGCATTTATTATATCAATTTTCATAAAACGCTGTGCTCCTGTGGTCTAGAGTCTAGATAAACCTCAATCCCCACCAAAGATCACTTATCTTGGGAGCACAGACCTCCTCAGAAACAAAAAAAAAAAAAAAAAAAAAAAATTGCAAAGCCTGAGTGTCCATGGAGTCTAGGAGCAAATACTTGAACAACTGCAATTTTATTTGTCAGGCATTTCCACTCAAATGGAAGGCTTTGGGGCTAGGAAAGTGACATCACAAATTATACCTGCTTGATATAGTAGTTTTAAAACAAAGCCAGTTAAACATGAAGGGAGTGTGCTATGACATATTGACACCAGCAGAGGATGGGCCCTGTGTGCCAGAAGGCAAGGACGTTACTGTGACGGAAGGTGATAATCAAAAACTACTTTTCTTCATTGAAAGCTATCAGGGCAGATTTTGAAATAGGGAGAGATTTCATCTGCTGGTTCTTCTCTTCCACTTCCTAAATGAAAAAAGCAAACTTGGTCTAGTAAAAGTCTAATTTACTGGAGTGTGTTTTCCTCTTACGAAACTTGCAGAAAATTGAAAAGGCATTTGTCATCCCTGTTCCCTGCAGTGTGCATTATTGAGCTGTTTCTTTCTCTTTTGCTGCACTGCAGCAGAAGTATTTAAAGTATTGACATTTGCATTTTGATCTGACCCTAGGTCTGACAGGCAGCTTCACACTGACAGCTCAGGGGGTTGTTGGCATTGTTTTTGTTTTTCCAGCTTCAGTGATAACTAAACCTGCACTTGTCAGAGTCTTCTCAACAAGTCATCCTGTCTGCTGTAGCCTTACACTTCCTTGATTCACATAGAGTAAATCTAAGAGAAGGTATGAACACTCATTATGTTTATATTGTGTCGTGTGTTACATATATTCACATTATGTTTATATATGTATATTTTTGAAAAAGGAGGCATTTAAAAGAAGAAAAAGAGGGGAAAAAAAGTAAGGGAGGGGAGGGGAGGAGGGAGGGGAAGACAAGAGCAGGGAGCTCAGAAAAGAAGGGTCAGGAATTTGTGCTTATTCCAGACCTCGACACCTCCCTGCTAAGAGATGTCACCCTCTCCGTGTAAGCTTTGAGGTATATGAAATGTGACTTAGAAGCAGAGCTCAAAGAGGATGTCTTCAGGGTCCCTTGTCCTTCATGTGAGTTCCGTGAAGGACCTGCTCTGCACCAATGTTGACACCCCATGGTCTGTAAACCTTGGCTCTTTCATTGAATGCAAATGTCAGGCAGTTGCGAGTGGGCACATACCTTTAATCCCAGCACTCTGGAGGCAGAGGCAGGCAGTTCTCTGTCACTTCCAAACCAGCCTGGTCCACAGAGTGAATTCCAGAGCTGCTACTCAGTGAGACCCTGTCTTAAAAAAAAAAAAAACAAGCAACAACAACAACAAAAAAGAAACCTAAACATTATGTGGCTGTCAGTATGTGTATCACTCTGTGTATAGTAAAGCATGAGTAATTAATTAGTAAATTGTGGAGAGACACATGTGAAATTTTTCATCTTCTCTCCATAAATACTGTTAGAATTAGTTCATCATATTGGAAAATTCCTCCCAATTCTCATTAAGGCACATTAGATATGCATGAATTAACATTAGCATAATAAATGCCAAATAAATTAATAACTATCGGCCACTAATTATATGAAGAGACAGCAGAGAAATTGAAAAAGATTAAAATACAGTTTGGGACCAGGCAGTTCCCACCTAGTTTATTCAACCACGGAGAACTGGGCTGTTGTTTTCCTTCATAACTTTGAGACTCTTGTGAATTTATATAGCATGAGTGTGGAACAGCCCACCACCATTTAGCTGTCTTTTGTTTCTTATCTATTTGATTTGAGTTGATCTCTTTTAAAACTAGAATTGAGACATAGCTGAATATTGAATGTAGCCCTTAAAGAATATTTTTTTAATTCTGTATTTCTAGGAGAATTACGAATAATTCGCCCAGCAAGAAATATTTACCACTGTTAATTTGTGTTTTCCACAATCAGCCAAAAGAAAAAGAAAAAATCAAATGCCACATAGAAAAGCTGTGTTGAAATAAGTCCTGGGGGGTAAGTAGAGATATAAAGTGAATATCATTTGAATATCAAGTAAGGTTCCTCGATAGAATACCTACAAATAAATGTTACACCTTGGAAAGCAATAACTATTGCACTTAAGGTTCGCAACCTGACTTTAAAGACCATTTTGCTTTGGGCTGGATGCAGTTCACACATATAGAAAGTTCTGTGGGACATAAAAAATGTTAGTAGCAAGAATGACATTTATTTATTTCAAACTTACCTAAAAGCACATACACATATTGAAGCTACATCATTTCTTGGGAAATGTTTACCAACCACAAGAAGATGAATGTGTTTAAGCATCTCCACTAAATGTGATTTTATTCAAGGAATTTATTGCAGTCTCAAGAGGGATGAATTCTAAATCTCCAATCTTCTCATCTCCCAAGTTGCATATAGAGCTGTTTCCAGCCTGGTAAAATTACAATTATTGCTATTAGCTATATACAAATTGATTAGTCTTGACAATTAAGGGAGAATTAATCTCCTACAGGACAATTACAGAGATCAAAAAACAGATTACTTCAAACAGTTTTGAAAGTTGGTTTTGGAGTTTCCTTCCAGTGGGCTGCAGAAAAGAAGGCACTGGATACATATTACTAACACCCCTATTAGCAATTTCTAAAAAAGAATTTATCTTACCCAAAGAAGCATATGATCTCTTAGTATTATCTACAAATTATTTATTTATTTTAAACACTTAACTATATAATTCACTGTAGATATAAATGTTCATGTTTTATTTTCAGATGCAATGCAAACAGATCTAATGATAGATGTTTGAATGGTCACACAACAGCTCACAGCTAGCTATAAATCTTGTATGTAAATATATATTTTGTCAAAAATGTATTCTTGGAATAGACTAAGTAGGATGTTCAATTTGTTTTCTGTACTAAACAGTTGGCATGTAGTTTATGTTGTATGGTGGTATTAAATACAAATTTTATTTTAAAATGTGAATATATAAGTGCTGAGAATTGCCAATAATTTTTCTAAAAGTCATTAACTCCATGTCATTTTCAGTGTCACATTGATAAACTAACAGCAGCATTTCCATATAATCACAGACTTTTGCCTGTTCATGTCGCATGAACTCACCCATGGATAAGTCTGACAAAAATACACATTCCCTTAGGAGAAATAGAAATGGCCTTTCTGGTGTTATGAATGATGAAAATACACCACTCAGCCCACACACAATAAACGAACAGACCAACACATTTACACAAACACACTCAAATATGTATGCACACATATATGCACACTCATACACATCCTTTGACAGAAAAATAACCCTTTCCTACCTCCTGCATGGGTCATGTTCCTGATGAAGCCATCAACACCTATGGTCCTTCATTCACTTTAAAGAAGAGGTCAATACGATTGCTCAACAGGTAAAGGTGCTTGCTTCCAAGCTTAACTGCCCAGATCCACACAGTGGAAGGAGAGAGATGACTCCTTTTGGTTATCTTCTGACCTCCACCTATATGCACACACATAAATACAAAATTTTTATAATGAAAAAAATGTGAAAATGATGGCCACTATGAATCCATGTTGCCATTCAGTTTAAGTCAATTGGAGTGTTAGGTCATACTTGGTGAGCTTAAACCTATTTACTTATCACTATTTATTGCTTTATGACCTTGGAAGAATCAGTTAAGCTCTCTGAGTCCTAGTGTATTAGTCAGTGTTCACTAAAGTAACAGAATTAATAGAATGAATATATATATTAAATATAATATTAACAGATAAATATACTTAAGTTATATTGAAATTAAATCTGTATTTTAAGTCTCTAAATACTTACCTTTGTACCCACAGATAAGTGTAGTCCTCACCCTCCATCAGGGAAAATTCTATTTTCAACAGATGGAGATCATTACAGAAAACCACAAGAAATCAAATTACAGCATTGTGACACCCAGTCCTGATGGATATATCTACAACACAACTCCTGAAGACTCTAAGAGCCAGAGGAACAGGAAGTTTGCCATGAGACTGTATCTTCTAGAAATGTCAGAAGCCACATCATAAAGTCTCACCACCACGACTGCCTAAACATGGCCTGAACAAGGACAACGCCAATAGACATGCTATCATGGATGAGGGAACGCTTACAAGGTCTTGACCGTAAACAAAGAACTACAAGGAACTAAGCAATGATGAGAGCAAGAGAAATAGTCCTCCCCAGGGAAGAACACACCTATTTATTATCCAATGCCAAATGACCAGCCCTGAAAGCATATACATACAAGCAACATCCTATGGACTGAACAAACATGCTTTCCTTGAAGTAGATGACTTTAAAGCAACAGAACTCCTTTCCCAAACTCCCACCCTCTCTTTTGTTGATAGATGCTTTGAACTTGTTCATTATTTGTCTATTTACTAATGTCATTGATTTGCTTTGTTTTGCTTATACAGCTGTAGGGGGCTAACCTATTTTTTTTTTTTTTTTTTTTTTTTTTTGACATGGTCTGTATATGTTGCTCTGGCTAGCCTGGAATTCTCTACACAGACTATTTTGGTCTTTAACTCATAGACAGCCACCTGTCTCTGCTTCCCGAATGCTTGGATTAAAGGTCTGCACCAGCTTTCCTCACCAATTTTTTTCCAGGCAGGATCTGTAGGCAAGGACAGCTCAAAACTCACTATCTAGCCAAGGGTGACCTTGAATTTCTGATGCTCCTGACTACACCCCTCTCCAAGGCTGGGATTAAAGGTTTGCACCTTTCTGAGATGCTGGGGCTCAAATTCAGGACCCATTGCATGCTACACAAGCACCCTACCAACTGTGCTACATCCGTAGCCTGGTAGCTGCAGTTTGTTTTACAACAGATATTGAATTTCACTGTAGATTTGGCAACAATGTAGATAACACAGGCATCCGCTCATATAACTAGCCAGTCTCCATCCATCACAGAACAGGAAAGAAACTTCTCCAGCACCTCAGTTTTTTAAATTTTATTTTATATGTATGAGTGTTTGACCTGCATGTGTGTCTGTGCACCATATATGTGCACCATGGCTTCCCACAGAAGCCAGAAGAGGGCATTGGATGTCCTAGAACTGAAGTTGAAGATGCTTGTGAGCCACCATGTCTTTGGTGAGAATCTAACATGGATACTTTGCAAGACCAACAAATATATATATATATATATATGTATATATACATATATATACATATATATATATATATTGTGTGTGTGTATGTGTGTGTATATAATATATATATATGTGTGTGTGTGTGTGTGTGTGTGTGTGTGTGTGTGTGTCTGTATGTGTGTGCACATGAGTGCAGTACTCACAGACACCAGAAGAGGGTGTGAAATCCGTGGATCTAGAGTCCTGGACACTTGTGAGCTCCCCAAAGTATGAGCTTGAAATTGAATTCTGGTCCTCTGCAATACAGTATGCATTTTTATTCACTAAGCAATCTCTCCAATCCTCTCATCTTTATATAGAGTGTTTTTTTTTTCTACACATATAGCAGGATTTGACTATATTGCACTTGTTTATTCTTCATTCAATTAGTTTTATTTATGATTTTATTTTTCTACTGGGGATATAAATTTTATTTTCTCCACTCTTATTGTCTTGTTTGTTTTTACATCCTGGGTTTATTCCTTTTCACCCACTCTTTACATTTAGTAAGTCTCACTTAATCTTCTCAACTATTTATAAATTTCTCTTATGGTTTTAATTTTTATGGCACATCTCTCACTTAACTAATGTTGGTTTTAAATGTCTTCATTATTGCTATTTGTCCTCTCTCTCTTTCCTAGCCTTGTCTCTTTACTCTTCCCCTCCATACTATACTTCCCCTGTCTACTTCTTTGTTCATGCTTTGTATACTTAACCTTTCTTCTCCACCTTTTTTCACCCTCAACCTATTGTCTTCCCTTAGCTCATCCATTTATTGTTTCCCACTTACTCTCAATAATTTTTTTACTTCACAGCACTTTCTAAAATCTTCCATTTTCAGCCCTAAGAATATTGGTGAAATATTAGTGGGCTAGTAAAAATGATCAATGACCCGACAGAGGTCACAAAGCAGCAGATTAATGCCATCAAGGGCTTTGAGGGGGACCTCAGCAGCCTGGAGGGAAAGTCAGCAAAACAGATAAGAAAGTAGGTCATGCAGATGGAAAAGTCAACAACCTTGGAAGGAAAGGTCAGCACGTAAATTGACATTTTGAAAAAAAAAGAAGAAAAAGTCAAGTGTTGGGGATGAAAACCTAGGCGAAATGGATGGGAAACATCACAAACCGACTCAATAAAACAAAAGAAAGAATATCAGAGGTTGGGAATAAAACTGGTAAAAAAAAAAAAAAAAGACAGTATCAAAATGATAAATAGGAGAGAAATCAAAAACAAACCACCATGAGAAGAAGAAACTGAGATAGAACCGAAGGCACAGAGAATCTAACCAAGGACATCACAACACATATACACAGGCTGATCTCTCTTTTAAAATAAATTCAATTATCTATTATCTCCAAGAGGCACATATTTTAATAGAAATCAATTCATGAAGAATAAGTAACAATGTAAATATATAGGCATCAAACCTTGGAGGCTCTCAATCCATAAAAAAAACACTGACAGATATTAGAGGTTTTATAGGTCCTGATACTTTAATAGGGGGTAGCTTTAATACCCCACTCTCATCTCTAGGTAGGTTGTTCAAACTGAAAATGAACAAATAAACCACAGAGTTAAACTACATCATACATCAAATGGACTTAACAGACATTTGCAGAATATCTATCCTGAGGAAACAGAATACACATTCTCTTTTACAAGCCCTTGGGACTTTCTGTATAGCAGGCAACCTTCTAGACCACAAATCAAGACTTACCAAAACATGAGAATCAAAATAACCTTGTGTAGCTTATCAGCTCACAACGCGATAAGGCTAGAAATCAATAGCAAGAAAAACCACAGAAACTGCAGCAGTACATGGAGAATGAATGATATCCTCACTGAAGAAATAAAGGAGGAAAATCTTAAGTTCCAAAATCAGGGGCTGCAGAGATGGCTCACTGGACAAGAGCACTTGCTGCACAAGAATGGGACCTGAGTTCAGATCCCAGCATTTCCATGAGATACCAGGTATGGAAGCCCATCTCTCTTAGTAGTGGGACAGGAGGATTGCTGTGGCTTGTTGGCTTCCAGCCTAGCTCCAAATTCAGTAAGAAAACCTGTTTCAAAGAAATATAGCAGAGAGTGATAGAGAAGGACATGTCCACAAATACATGCAGGTGCATGCACCTACACACACACACAAATACACACACACACACACACACACACACACACACACACACACACAGAGAGAGAGAGAGAGAGAGAGAGAGAGAAACATATATACTCATTACAATAAATAAGCAGTTGATAAAATCAAGTTAAAATGAAAGCATGACATTTCAAATATAGCTAGAGCGCTTCTAGGAGAAAATTTTATGGCTGCAGGCATTTACATTTAAAAAATCATATAGAGCCAGCCATTAATGGCCCATGTCTTTAATCCTAGCACTTGGGAGGCAGAGTCAGGAGACCTCTGTGAGTTCGAGGCCGGGAGCTACAGAGTTCCAGGACAGGCTCCAAAACAATACAGAAAAACCTTGTCTCAAAGAAAAAAAAAATCATATAGTAGCCAGATAGTGGTGGTGCAGACCTTTTCTCCCAGCACTCCGGTGACAAAGGCAGCCTGATCTACAGAATGAGTTCCAAGACAGTCAGTGATATGCAGAGAAGCCCTGTCTTGAAAAACAAACAAACAAAAAACTCAGAAAGTAATCGGGAATGTGTGCTAGAAATCAAATAATAAAACCTCCCAGAAGTAAAATACACAAAGCATCCAGAAATATTCCTTGAGGAAATGTTTTTAAAACATTTCAAAGAAAGGAAGGAAGGAAGGAAGGAAGGAAGGAAGGAAGGAAGGAAGGAAGGAAGGAAGAAAACCTATGAATCTAAGAATTTAATTTAAAACCTGAAACGCTAAAACTATGTAGGAAAACATAGGGGAACCATAGAAAAACACTTTAGGACATAGGTATAAGCAACAAACTCCTGACTAGAACCCAAATAGCACAGGCAACATTCCCAAGAACTGACCAATGGGAATACATGGAATTTAAATGTTTCCACACAGCAAAAGAAACTATCAACAGAGCAAACATTATACAGAATGGGAGAAAAATCTAACTCTAAAATCTAGGACACAGAAAGAACTAAATATCAAAGAAGCAAAGTTGCCAATTGATAAAGAACCAATTATCTGAAAAGATAGTTTCAAAAGAAGTAATACAAATGGTTAATAAGTATTTTAAGTGTATGACATCTCTAGCCATCAGTGAAAAGGGAAATTAAAACTATTTTGCCATTTCTTCTCAGGCTAATGAGAATGACAAGCATCAAGAAAGTAAATGGCAGCAATGCTGACCAAATGAATGAATGAATGAATGAATGAATGAATGAGTGTAGAAAGTGGAAGTGGTGGGAGTATAAGCTAGTGCTGCCACGATGTAATCAGTGTGGAGACCTCTAAAACCTGGGAAATTAACACTGCCGTAGGGCCCAACCATACCACTTCTGGTGTTTGTCCAAATGATGCCTCATGCCACAACAGAGATGCTTGCCCAGCCATGTTCACTGCCCCTCTTCTCACAGGAGCAGGAAAGTGGAATCTGCCTAGATGTCTATCAGCAGATGAACAGTAAATGAAAATGCTATACATTTCTAAAGAAAACCAAAAGCACAAATTTTGCAGGGGGAAAAAAAAAGATGGGACTAGAAATATTATTATAAACCCAGGTAACCCAGACTTGGAAAGACAAATATCATATGTTCTTTGTTTATTATGATTCAAGCCTTAATTTTTCAGTATGTGTCTTCAGATAGGAGAGAAATAGATAAAAGAGAAAACTAAAAAGAAACATATATGACAGGATGCAACATAGACTCCAAGGGATGAGGAAGGGCAGATGATAGAGTAAAGTAAAGGGCTGTCTCAGTTCTACTGCTGTGAAGAGACACCTTGACCCTGGCAAATTTAGAAGAGTTTATTGGGGCGTACATTTCAGAGGGTGAGTCCACGGTCATCAAGACAGGGAGCATGGCAGCAAGGCAGTTACGGTGCTGGAGCAGTAGCTGAGAGCTTGCATGCTGATCCACAAGCACGAGGGAGAGAATTAACTGGGAACGGAGTGAGCTTCTTAACCTCAGAACCCACCCATCCCCAGTGACACGCCTCCTCCAACAAGGCCACACATTCCAAAACAGTTCCACCAACTGGCAACCTAGTATTACAGTAGATGAGCCTATGGGGGCCATTTTCATTCAAACCACTACAAGGCAGGAATAGTGGGAGTGGATTAGTAGAGGGGAAGGGTAACAGCCAGGTATAAGGGCGAGTAGTAGAAGAACCAACCAAAATGTACTATGTATGAAGACTCTATAAAAAAAAAAAAAAAAAAAAAAAAAAAACCTACTCTTTTTAAAGCTAATTTAAGAGGTTAAAATTTCAAAACAAAACAAAACAAAAGTATATCTGGAAATTCTAAGGAAACGGAAAAATTCCTAAACCACATAACCTACCAAATTAAGTCAAGAATATGGGAATAAGGCTAGAGAGACAGCTCAGCACTTAAGAGCACTGACTGCTCTTGCAGAGGACCTGGGTTCAATTCCCAGAACCTGCACTGAATCTCATGACTATGGGTAACTCCAGTTCTAGGGGCAACTGACCCCTCTTCTAGCCCCCGAAGGTGCCAGGCATGTACATGATAATACATGTGTATGTTCAGGCGAAAGTCTCATACACATAAAAAAAAATTCAAATCTTACCAAAAGTTTTTTGAAGACTGTATGAACAATTTGAACAAATATATAACAATCAAAAAGATTAAAATAGTTGTGAAATGTCTCATCACAAAGAAAAGACTAAGAGTGGAAAAGTAGACTGTTTTACCATCTTTACCCTGTAAGAGCCCAATTCTTCATTATTTAAAATACATTTTTTAAAAATACTGCAGCTCTTAACACCTTACTGTTAAGATTCTTATTACATTTCCACATTGTCAACACTTTCTGAGAGTACACTGTGCCTACTAAAAGATCCTCCTTCTGTCCAAGAATAGAGAAATGATCTGCCAGGAACCAGGAGAAATTCCTTTAGCTCTTCAGTAGGCTTTTTAATCTATTGGTTAATTAATTAACTAATTAACCATAAGAGACATGTACTTTAAACAGAATCTAAAAATATAATCATTTATAAATATACATAGAAACATATCCTTGTGTATTAAAATTTCTAAATATTGGGAAAGAAAACAAAACAGCCTTGTCAGTCACAGCAATGTCTCTGGTGGGTGGTGAGAACGCATTAGAGACTTTTTTATTTGTCACATATTAAGAATACAAAACCAGCTGGGCATGGGTGGCACACACCTTTATTCCCAGCACTATGGAGGCAGAGGCAGGTGGATCTCTGTGAGTTCCAGGCTGGGATTAAAGTCGTGTGCCACCACCGCCCGGCCATTAGGAACTTGTGAGTAAAGCAGTGACCAAAGATCCATGGGGCTACTGTAATGGGAATACAAGTGAGGAAATATCTTCTCGTCGCACATGGTAGGAATTGCAAACTCAACTGATAGCGGTATTCTAGGTCTAAAGAAATTTGTTCCCATTTTGTGTTAAGTATGATATCAGCTTTCTATTCGTTATCTTTACTCTGTTTGTCTTCCTAGGAAGCAAACTGAAGAGATGATTCATGCTATTTCCATTGTGTTTTGTAAGTGTTAATCTATGTACAGAAGCAAATGGGTATTGCTTGCATTGAAATGCCCTGCTTTTGCAGAGATTGCCAGTATGATGCTATTTGTGATAAAGAGATGAGTAATTCCCTCCATACCATTGCTGCTTCTGTGTGTAGATGTCCTACTTCTGTATAATCACCCCTGGTTTCCTGAAATCCATTCTCAAAGCCCAAAGCTTCTCACGGACAAACTCACTGATGAATATGTGTGAAAAGGTAAAAAAAACATGAAATGTTAATGAGAGAGAAAAAACTGTGGTCAATATCACTACTGGCAGTAAGCAAAATGCCAAATTTTTCTGAGACTTAGGAAAAGAATCATGCTAATGTAGAGCCTTTCATTTGTGAACTGTTTGTATTTTTAGTTTTTATTTATGGGTACCAATGTTGTATCTGTATGTGTGTATGTGCACCACATGCATGCCTAGTACTCACAAAGGTCAGAAGAGGGCACTCACTGGATGCTCTAGGCCTGGAGTTACAGTAGGTTGTGAGCCATTCTGTGAGTGCTGGGAATTGTGACAGACCAACCCACCTCTGTCTTAAGGATGTAAGTCATTTTGTCATAAGGTCAGAATAAGTTGATTTCTGTTTCCTGCAAAATTCAAGTTTTACCTTGCTTTAATCTGTTTCTGAAATTTGACATGATCCCTACCCTGTGGAGTTGGACTCACACCTTGAATGTACCCTAGATAAGATGCTCTGCCAAATCGTTTTAAAATGTTCAACCAAGTTTCTACATAACTAAAATTCCTCTGGAAATCCCTTAACCCTTGGAAAAACTCCTAGTCATGCAGTTTTTTGAACTATATAAATTCTACCTTTTCCTGTATTCAATGCAATTTTCTCAAAATCCAGGGGGATATCCCTGTCTGACAGAAAATAAAACTTGCTGAATTTAACAGAGAGTGTGTGTGTGTGTGTGTGTGTGTGTGTGTGTGTGTGTGTGTGTGTGTGTATGTGTGTGTGTGTTGGTGCATGGTCTTTGATCCTAGGCAGGCAGATCTCTGTGAGTTCCAGTCTACAACATGAGTTCCAGGACAGCCAGGTAAGGGTCTGTTACACAGAGAAACCCTGTCTCAAAAAATAAAGAAATAGAATTGCTAATAGTCATCCTTCACTCTCATTAGGTAGGTTTAACAACCAAATCCCATCCTCTGGAACAAAAGCCAATACTATAAGCCATCTCTGCAGCCCCTGTGAATTTTATTTTAAGGAACACAATAATGTAAATAAAGAATGAAACTTGGAGGTTGTCGTGGCCCATGTTAGTAGTATTTGCTGAAGGAAGCAGAGGCCTGCACTACACATTTTAAAAGCTGGGCAATGGAGGTGCACGTCTTTAATCCCAGCACTCAGAAGGCAGAGACAGATGGATCTCTGTGAGTCTGAGGCCAGCCTGGTCTACAGAGAGAATTCCAGGACAGGCTTCAAAACTACAGAGAAACCCTGTAACAAACAGGAAGGAAGGAAGGAAGGAAGGAAGGAAGGAAGGAAGGAAGGAAGGAAGGAAGGAAGGAAGGAGACTTTAGAGAATGTGTGTCTTAAAAGATAATGAAAAATGGGTGTAGTATTTAATATTATTGTATGTGGTGTCAACCTAATTTAAAAAAAAAAAAGAGGATGAAAAAGTAGTCAGGCATGGTGCCTTTGATCCCAGCACACAGGAGGCAGAGGCAGGCAGATCTCTGTGAGTTCAAGTCTAACCTGGTCAACATAGTGAGATCCAAGACAGCCACAGCTATGTAGAGAGACTCTATCTCAAAATACATAAATAAATAAAAAGTAGAACATTAGAAATTTTTTTGTTATTTTGTTTTTTTTTTTTTTAAACAAGGTCTCACTGTGTAATCTAGTCTCTATGCCAACCAGATTAGCCTCAAGTTCACAGAGCTCTACCTGCCTCTGACACCTAAGTGCTGGTATTAAAGGGATATACCACCAAGCCCAGCTACATTATTTTCTCTTGTTTTGTTTTGTTTTTCAAGACAGGGTTTCTCTGTGTAGGCCTGGCTGTCCTGGAACTCACTTTGTAGACCAGGCTGACCTTAAACTCAGAGATCTGCCTGCTTCTCCCTCCTGAGTGCTGGGATTAAAGGAGTGTGCTGCCACCAACACCCAGCTAACTATTTTCAATAAAATAGTTGAAAGTTAAATGAAATAGAGTGTCAGCCGTACACATGTATAACCCTAGCACTCAGGAGCCTGAGGCAGTACGATCATGAGTTCTGGATAAGAAATGGCCTACCTAACAAGACTGTCTCAAAAATTCCTTTCATAAAATTTTAATGACAACTATGAAATCAACAGTCAGCAGGTGAGTTTCCATGGTAACTATTCATACCAGTACAGTAGGACATCTACCACTGAGCTGCATCCCCAGCCCTCAAAACTCTTCAAAGCCCAGATCAGCCCATAAACTTTGTCCTTCCCAGGCATGACCAGCTGCATCAGGCCTTTTGTATTTTCTATTCTCATCTCCTTCCCTCCCTTCACGTCACCCTCAATCCATTCATGGATCTACTCAACTGTCATTTCATCAAAAAAAGACTTTGCCAAAGCTAGGGAGATGGCTCAGAGTATAAGGGCACTTGCTACAAAAACCTAAGAACCTAAGTTCAAATCTCCACAGCTACATAAAAGGTCAGGTGTGGCTGAGAATGACTGTAGCCCTGGCATTTGTAGGGAGTGGAGACAGGAGAATCCCTGCGACTTGCTGGCTGCCAACCTAGCCACGAGATTCAATAAGAGACCTGGTCTCAAAGGAATAAGGCAGAGTGGTAGAGCAAGCAGGACACCTGGTGTCATCTTCTGGCTTTGGAGGCACACATACCAGCACACATATCTATACACACATGCACATGTGCAGGCACACACACATACACACACATGCAAACACATAGCATTTTTTACCTATAATTATTGAACTTTTTTGTAAAGGTGATGGTTCCAACAGGGCCAGGTACATACTGGGTGCTAAGGAATTCCATATTGGACACACTGAAAGGAAAGAAAAATTGTAGACCATTGCAATTCTAGTCTTTTCCATGCTCAAGATTCTTTTTCAAGACCCCAATCCCAGAACTTAAGGGGAGATAGAGTTATGGGTAAGATTTTTAGTTTGAAAGCTACCACTGTGTAGTTTTAGAACCCAAGAAGCCCTGCCTTTTGTCATCATGCTTCCCGACAACCACATCTTTTCTGCTGTCCTAGATCATAACACTTTGCTTTTTTTTTCCAAAGATTTATTTATTTATTTATTTATTTATTTATTTATTTATTATGTATACAGAGTTCTCACTGCATGTAATCCTGCAGGCCGGAAGAGAGTACCAGATCTCATTACAGATGGCTGTGAGCCACCATGTGGTTGCTGGGAATTGAACTCAGGACCTCTAGAAGAACGATCACTGCTCTTAACCTCTGAGCCATCTCTCCAGCCCTAGAGGATAACACTTTGAAGCAAGATATTAAAAGATGTGTGTGTGTGTGTGTGTGTGTGTGTGTGTGTGTGTATACAGAAAAGAAAAAGGAAAGAAGAAAGCTACCAATGTAGTTGAAAGAGTAGATATTCGGTGACTCAGCACCTCTGCTCTTCCGTAGCCTCACCCTCAGCATCTATGCACAAAGGGCCATGCATAGACTTATTCACAGAAGCAGGGATTGTCACAGCAAAACTTTATCAATCTAAGAATTGATCTAAAAACAGGTACACTTTCAGGGAACAAAACAATCTGTAGACGTGACACTGAATGGGCTTGAGCTTTAACCGTGTGTGGTAATAGAGGCTAGTAATTCTCACCAGGGTTAATCTGCTACCCCAATGTTATTTGACAATGACTGACATGATTGCCACAGCTAGAGCATATATTACTAGCATGTTAAGGCTGGGAAACAGGTGGTGTGACTTGGATAAGAAGCACTCCCAAATTTATATATTGGAGTTTGATTCCCCATTGGAATGTTCAAAGGTAAGGCTTGGGGCAAATATGATTAAGTGATGCTGCCAGTTCCTCGTGTGTATTGACCTGTGCCTTCCTTTTCTGGTCATGGCTGACAGCCTTGCATCTCTCTGATGGGTCACCTTCAGAATTGACTATGTGCTAAACTTCAACACTGGCATCCAGCTGGAAATAGCTGGGTAAATATGCAGCCCCCAGGAGCATCTTCACCCAAGTCTTTACTTTTGAATTATTTCTTAGTCTCTGCACTTCCCACAGTGATCTAATAGTCACAGACAGACTCAATTGATTCCGCAATTAATGAAATCTGCATTCTCCTAAAACAAAGGAAGCTTCCTCCAGCTCATTTAGCTAGAAACCCCATGATTTGTCAAACATGAGACAGAAACAGGACAAGCATCAGTACATGATGAATAATTACAAAATAAATGACTTTTGGCCAAATTAGAAATTGATTTAGAGTCTCACAAACCCTTGGGAATAAAGAAGAAAAAAAGTTTAACAGGTAAGAATATAAACATTAGCTTGTATAAATGTCCCTGATGTTTTATAACTTCTAGTACCTGGTAGCTTGTATTTATTAAACACAAAAGGATGAGAGAACTAGAATAATGAGTAGATATGGTAATAATTTCATACATTTGGGGGGGCTTGGCTTTTGTGATTTTTGAGGCAGGGTCTATGTAGCACAGGCTAGTCCTGAGCTCATAATCTTCCTGCCTCTGCCTTTCAAGTGCTGGGATTACAGGCGCAGGCCACCAGGCTTATTTGTGTCTTTTTTACTGTAGCTAATTCATCCCTTCTGTGGCCCAGAGGGCTGGCTATGCTCTTGTTATATGCTCTTATATTGTGTTCTATATGAGGATTATCTAAAACCAAGGACACAAATTCAGGCAAGACCTTTGATAAGAGAACAGATAAATTAGTTGTAAATGACACACATGAGAGCAGGAGAGAATTTAATTATCACACTGGTCCAAACAGTGGCCTTCTGAAAATGGGAATGCTAAAGGACTCCAAGGGGGCTCAGCAGATATTGGTCAACTTAACATTGTCCTGAAAACCACAACCTTCCCTCTGCAGAGGGAACTCCCCCTCTATGCTTACTTCCCAACAGGTAATGCGATGAATTAGTGGCTAAAACTTTTTCATGCCTTACTAATTTTGATGATATGAGTCACGTTTGATCAGCCAAGTAAGTGTTCATTGTCAAGAGCAACTTAGGTAGAGAGAAATGTCCCCTCTTATTGCCAATCTGTCACTTAAACCCATTTCCTCTGTGTACAAGGCTCTCTTCACAGTGTACAATGAACTGTTTCACAACGGCCTGCCCCAAATCCTTCATATCTTTGAAGGGAATTCCTATGTCGCTATTGGAGGAATGGAGGTAGTACTTTTACCAAGTTATTTTCTCAAAACTTAGCCTTCCATTTGTATGAAGGGGAGGAAGGGAAATGTCCCCAAAGACTTAATGCTCCTTTGAGCATACTGTCCCAACATTGGGCTTTCCTAGATAGCAGGGGATAAAAACAACTAGAAGAAGGATAACAAGAAATAACAAATACTGACGGGAATGCTGAAGAAAAGGTATCCAATGTTTCAGGATAATTTAAGTGAATATTACTGGCATGTGAGCAAATAGTTTAGTGTCTCATGCTTAAACACTCAAGTCAAATGTAATAGTAGCATCATTCACTGTGCAATTAGTTTGAACCATGTATTGTATTTAGCCATTAAAAAATGGAATTAACTATTTCTTTCTTCTTTTGAAGACAGTTTCTGGCCTTCTATTCACTATATAGGTAAACTCATGACCCTACTGCCTCTACCTCCCCAGTGTTGGAATTGTAGAAGGATATGACAATACCTGGCAATGATTCTGCTTTTTTCTGTTCTTCTTTCTTCTTCCTTTTTTTTTTTTTTTTTTTAAGTAAAGCCTTGTTATGCAGTCCAGGATGACCTCAAACTCACAGCAATCCTTCTACCGCAGCCACCTGTGTGCTAGAATTACAGCTGTGAACCAGCACACCCAGCTTCAAATTTTCCAACTTTTAAAATTATTATTCACGTGATCATTTTTAACTGGTTAGTACTATAGGGGGAAATGACAGCAAATAGATAAATTTGCTTTATTTTTTAAAAAAGATTTATTTATTTATCATGTGTATTCAGTATTCTGCTGACGTGCATGCCTGCACACCAGAAGAGGGCACCAGATCTCATTATAGATAGTTGTGAGCCACCATGTGGTTGCTGGTAATCTAACTCAGGACCTCTGGAAGAACAGCCAGTGCTCTTAACCTCTGAGCCATCTCTCCAGCCCAGATAAACTTGCTTTATAATGAGGTGTCTTGCACATTCTGTTCAGTTATTCTTTGTAAATATCTAGGACTAAGAACCTTCTGTGGGCTGGGCGTTGGTGGCACATGCCTTTAATCCCAGCACTCGAGAGGCAGAGGCAGGTAAATCTCTGTGAGTTCGAGACCAGCTTGCTCTACAAGAGCTAGTTCCAGGACAGCCTCCAAAGCCACAGAGAAACTCTGTCCCAAAAAACAAAAACAACAACAACAAAAAAGAACCTTCTGTGACCCAGCAGTAATGACACATGCCTTTAATCCCCCTACCCAGAAGGCTAAGGCAGGTGGATCTCTGTGAGTTTGAGGCCAGCCCAGGCTACAGAGTGAGTAAACAAAGCAACAACAAAAAGAACCTTCTGTGACATCCAGAGATACACAGAGAAACCCTGCTGAAAGGAGGGAGGGAGGGAGGAAGGGAGGGAGGGAGGGAGGGAGAACGAACCATTTATAGGAGAAGGCAAGGATTAAACATGAAGTTGGTTGGGTGGGGTTGGCTGGGTAGGGAGGTGGGAAGGATCTGGGAGGAGGAGTAGAAAAAGAAAGAATATAATGGAAGTATATTGTATACATTTTTAATTTTAAAAAAAGCAGTGCAACTCAATACAAACTAACAAACTTACTTGAAACATAAAAAGAACTTCCAGAGAAGAGAGAGCTGCCAATGCCCCACCCTGAGCAGAGAAGCTATTGGCAATTGATGGCTACTGGGGGAGGGAAGGGGGTGCCCCAGTGGGTGACTCCATCCCCCACATATATGGGCAACACTAATCAGAACCAGTGGATACAACAAATCAATAATAAAACAAATACATTTTCAAAAAGCACCCCTCTGAAAGAGAACCACCATGACCATAGGAAAGGGTAGAAGAATTTTCATTTAATATCCTCTTGATTTTTAAACCCTGAAACTACACTAACCATATACAAAATATAAAGATCACTCTCCTGATCTAAATGAAATTATAAAGTATGTCTTTGCCAGCCTAGCTTATTTCATTTAGCAAAATGTTATCAAGTTTTATCTGAGGCATCATGCATGCTGAGAAATTTTTCCTTTAGGGATGAATAAAGTCCCAAGGTGTGTGTGTGCCTCGTGTGTGTGTGTGTGTGTGTGTGTGTGTGTGTGTGTGTGTGTGTGTGTGTCTGTGGGGGTGTCCTACTTAACTTTCCTGTTGCTGAAAAAAATAACGAGACAAAAAAACAAGTTACCAGGGAGGGAGAATGGCTTGTTTTATTTTAACTCAAAATTCAAGGTTACAGTCCATGACAGCAAAAAAGTTATAGCATAAGCTACTTGAGAAAACTTTTGGCATGATGTCTGTAGCCAGAAGAGGACAGTGTGCCCATGAGTGCTTCCCTCGGCTCACTTTCTCCTTTTTCAAGACAAGGCCCAAACTTGGGAAGTAGCAAAATAGCACTGTCCCCTTCTAGGCTGGATCTTCCCACATCAGTTAAAAGGTACAGAACTCATCACACACTGGACACAGGTCAAACCTATCTAGACAGCTTCTCATTGAGTCCCATGTAACTCTAATTGAGTTCCGTTGATCAATAAAACTAGTCATCACAATATTACATTGTCATTGTCTACTCACCTGCTCACAGATTCAGATTTTTCTATATCTTGAATATTATAAATAATGGTAAAGTTGATTTAGACATAGAAAGTCTGTGAGATTTTTGAGAAAGTTTATTTAGAAGTCCTTAGGAAATTTCATTCCCTAAAAAATAAAAAGGCCAGTGATGGCTCAGAACCTAAAATTGCTTGCTGTACAAGCCTCATAAGCCAACTTGGATCCCTGAAACCCACATAAAAAAGCCAGATGCCAGCTGGCTGGTGGTGGCACACACCTTTAATCCCATAACTCTGGAGGCAGAGGCAGGCAGATCCCTGAGT